>NW_028113569.1:0-87314 GCF_964273705.1 Natrix helvetica
TCCTATCCCTCCTCCTCCCACCCTCATCAAAAAATGGGGAGCCATTCTCTGTCTCCACCACATCCAGGCAGCCCTGAAAAGCTCTGAGAACCAGGCAAAAAGTGCACCCCATTTTTGCATGACTTTTGGAGGTACTGTATAGATCATGGTCCCCTCACGCAACTTCCAGAAGGTCTGTAGGCCCTACAAGACCCTACCTCATTCTTCTGCTGCCTGGATAACTTGTCAGAAGGTGCAAAGAGGAAGGAAATGAAGAGGAAAAGCTTTGGTAAAGTTGATTTGATTCCTTTAAATTTATTTGTAATGTAAATATACATCTGGATTTGGAATACCCTTCAAGATCTTTTTTAATTCCTTCAATCCTGTTATTGGTTCCCACTTTTTAATGTGCCTCAGTGTTGATTTTAATTCTAAGAGATTTGGGGTTATTTTAGTTGTTAATTCTTAGGGCCATAAACTGTAATGGTTATTATCATTTTTTATTGTAGTTATTATTCTTGTTCTTATCTTTAATGCTGTTGGCATGTGACAATAATAAATGAATTGAATTGAATTGCTCTTTGGACTGATTCCTTCAGGATCCTTCATTAGTCCTGGAAAGTCTTGAATGTCCAACTGTGGTTCCTGTGTGCACTCTTGTCTGACCACTTCACAAGTGTGTAGCAGAAGACCCCAAAGCAATGGGATTGTTGTCGTGGGTAGGGACAGGTCTGTTTTGACCCTTCCCCCTCCCCACTCTGGATCCCCCTCCCCAGCCAGGACATCTACAACAGTGAAAAGCAGCTCTTGAATTCCATGGAGAAGACTTGGTTGGATCCATCACTCATCCATGCAAACCCAACTCAGTCTGCCAAATAAAAAAACACACAGGATCCTGAGGGACTTTGAAGGCGCCTCTAATGTGGACATCTGGATGGAGAAGTCCCTGACAGCTGCATGAAGAAAGAGCCAAAGGAAGTTGTCATTGGGAACATGGGCTTCTCCAGTAGAGAGCATGTCCAGCAAGGCCTCTGAAGGGCCAAAGGTTACCCATCACCTGGACATTTGAATGAGTGTTGAGAAGGTGGGATGGAAATAGTTCTCCACCAGAGTTAAGAGTCACAAATACACCATTATTTGTAAAAGGACTGAATTTTATCTGGCCACTAAAGGGGATTCAAAATAATTCATTCATTAAAATAGAACTGTCATAAAAGGAAGACGATTTTTTTAAATGTGAGAAACATTTACCAATTCTTTTAAAAAATAATTTGTTTCTATAAGGATCAGGAATTCTGTATCAATCAGCAGTTACAAAATATATGGAACTGGGCTGCAGGGGCCATTATAACCATTTAAAATTACTACTTTAAAAAAAGTTAGCATTCAAGGGATGATGGACGGCCCTCATGAAGTTTGGATGGAGAGAGGAAAATAATCTGGAGATTTTACGGTTTTTATTCTGTCCCATTTTTGGATTTCAGCAACTTCCACAAAATAAGAAAAAAAGAGAGAAGCTTTGGAAATCCAGACCATGCAGGAAATTAGAGACAGGTCGTTTCATATAGGAATAAGCGAAATAAAGAGAAAAGAAGGAAAGTGTTAAGAGGAATGCAAACAGAGGAAAGGAAATTCCCAGCACAGGGAATGACTTAGGAAGGAAACTGAGTAGGAGGAGGCTGGTTGGAAGTCCTTGTTGTATGCGACCTTCCTGTTAAACTGAGGATTCTCCCAATGAGAAGGTCTCCTGGCCTAGAAGAGCTCCCCCTTCAGCCTCTCCCATCTCGGGTGTCCCAGGAGGAGCTCCGGGTATTTGGGAGGCTGTTGCTTGGAGGGGATCAGATCTCCCTGGACCAAATTCTCTCCCTCCGACAGCCAGCCGAGGCTCTTTTCCTTTGCACTGGGAGCACTTAGAGATCTCCTGGAGGAATCCCACCTCTGCCACCAATTGTTACCAGGATGTGTAGATACATTTTTGAACCACCAAAGACCAGATTGACCCAGACTCCATACTCACAAAGCACTAGAAACTTGAATTTGATTTGGGTATTTTTGTCTCTCACTTCAATGGCTAGGATGAGATTTCTATTTCACAAATAGGAAAGCTTTCACATTTTTAATTTAAAATAAAGAGAAATTCTAAATCATTTCAACCTGCGTCTCCAATAGATTTGCTTAAGGCTGACTTGTATCATTCTTTGCTTTTAATGGCTATATATCTCATGGATCACACTCTAGAGAGCTAAACAACTTTTTCTAGAGAGTTTCATAATTTCTCTCTCTCTCTCTTTTTGGTATCCGCTTTCTATTTGTTTTCTGTCAAAGTCTAAGTTTCCCTCTTTTTGTTTAAAATATATTTTTAAATATTCCTCTGACCCTTATTTCCTGATTCTCTGCTGTATCTGAAGAGGGTTTCCTAAAAGAATTCAGATTTCACATTCAAATCCTCCAATTCTTGTTTTTTGTCTTTAAATATTTTATTAGATTATAGATAAGGTGACCAACTTTTTTACAATGAAAAGGAGGACAAAACACGTTCTATTGTCCAAAATGCTAAGGTGACCAACTTTTTTACAATGAAAAGGAGGACAAATAAATTGGGAAAAATATATCGTAAATAAAAGAAATATTTTATTCATTGCAACAATAATACACAAAAATATGATATATGCATAATAAAAACATTTGCAACATTTTATATTGTAATTATGCTTACATGCCTGTTAATTATTATTTAAATGAGTACTTTTCCATTGAATTAATATTTTTTGTCAATGTATCATCTTCTAACAATATATTGGAAATATCTGAACAAGAAATATCCTTCATATTGAATTTTACGGCAAGTGCTGCAGCTAGAGTATCAACATTCAATCTTGATTTCTCACTTGTCGAAAAATCATTGGCAATTGAAAAAAAAAACTCTTTCAACTGCTGCATTTGTTCCAGGGCAGCACAACGTAAATTGAACAAGTATAAATAAATGTTCACATGGAATATGTTCATTTTTGAAATGGCTGAAAATATCCACCCATCTTTTATCAATTTCAACATGTTGATTTTCCCATTGTATTAATTTTTCAGAATTTAAATATACATTCAGTCTTCTAATTTCTTCAAAGAGACAATTGTCGTCTATTTTAATGTCTAGCATTTCTTTAGATAAAAATTCAACACAAGATTCAATATCTGTTCAATATACTTGCGATGAAGTAAAAAAAACACCATTAAAAACTGTTTAATAAAATGTGAATTGTACTTACCTCTGTATAATTGAATATTCACTGAGAAAGAAATAATTACCGTTAGTCATTCAATTACTGACGTGCCATGAGTCTACTGCGTGCGTATGTGCCGTGTTGTGTTTCAGTAAGAAGTAAACAAAGCCACTTGCACATGGCGTTCTCTCTCAAGGTCTCCTGTGTGGACCGCATGCATCTCATAATCGCGTCTTATACCGCACTATACCGAGTCTTGACGAATTGTCATGTCAAATACAAATATGTCACATAACACGCAACAGATTAGTCTTCAAATATCGAAAAGGAGGACATGTAGGAGGACACTTTTCGAGGGAGGACAGAACTTACAAAAGAAGGACTGTCCTCCCTAAAGGAAGACGGTTGGTCACCTTATTATAGAATAAAATACAAAAATACAAAATCAAATAGGAAGAAACAGTATGTGGGGGGGGAGAGATGCGGAAAGAGAAGAGGGGAAGGAAGAACAGGAAAAAAGCACTGACTTCAGACTTCCTCTGTTGCAGTAAAATAAAGCATTAAAATCAAACCTCAAGTTTTAACTTTTCCACAATATAAAGGGTTTCCTAAAAGAAAGCAGATTTTGCATTCAAATCCTGAAGTTCTCAGGGAAGACAAAAATCCCACCTCTCTCTCTCTAGTGGGTGCCTCTATTCCTGGCCCACCCCCTTTGTCATGATAACCCTGCAGCCAATCAAACGGGGGGAAGAGGGGTTGCCTGGGAGCTTCCCTGCCCTCAACCTGATGGAGAAGAGGCTGAAGAAGCCAAGCCAAAGTGTGTGGGGTCAAATAAAGAGCAAAATTCAAAGTTTGGGGGTGGTGGTGAAGAAGAGGCAAAACCTCCCAGAATGGCAAAGGGCCCCTTCCCCAGAAAAGGCTGCAATGAAGATGGTCTCTTCAACTGGGTGCTCTGGGGGGTCTGCAGGGGCCACGGGGACCTAAATCTGCATCAGAGTCATGGAGGGTCCCCTCCAGGTTGAGGCCACCCACCTTTTCCTCCTGATCTCCCTTGGAAGACCCAGCCCTGCATGGCTTCTCCCCCACAGGAGCCTCTCCTGGAAGACATGGAGCCAAGTGAGGCTGGAGAAACCCCAGGGGCTGCATCCCCCCAATATTCAATGCTGGGACCCATAAACCAGGTTAGCCTCTTCCCAGGAATGCCCCAGATCTCCTCCTCCTTCCTGGCCATCCTGGGCCTTCTCTGTGTGTCTGGGCTTTGCTTTCCCCTGGGTGCCCCATGCATGGAAAGAGGTGGCTGAGCAACATGGGATATGGTCTTCCCCCTTCCCAGGACTCAGAAGATCTGCTTCCCTTCCGCAACATGAGGCTCCCTGCAAGATGCATCAATGCCTGGCCTCTGCATGGGAAATGGTGGCAGGGGAACATGGGATATGGGTTTCTGCATTCCCAGTCTCTGGAGATGGAAGTTGGATTTAGCAGATCAGCTTTTTCATCTGTAACACGAGGATCCTGAGCTCCCCTTCTTTCCTCCCTCCCTCCCTCCTTCCTTCATTCCTTCCATGGGTTGAGAGGCAGACTTGATTTCACCATCTCTTTTCACTTGTTTTTTTTTTCTAACTTCTCTCTGTGTTTCTGTCTCTCTGTGTTTTTTTTTTAACTGCAAAGTTCTGTTAACTAGTTTTTCATTAAAGTTGATTTTTTTCAACAGACTGGCTGCACTATTGCATCAGCCCTTTTCCGGTGATGCCCTTGAGCATTAGCTTTCAAATTAAATAATTTTTGGTTCCAACTCAGCAGGCAGCTATTTCAGATCTGTGACATACTCTGGTATTAACTGGCATCTGGGATTTTTCTCTTTAACCTCAATGCCAACAAATGTCACATTTCCTTTTTTTCTTCAGCCACAAGTGCCATGTATTCCCTCTGGGGCCAATTTGAAGCCTGGAGACCCCAAACCTCTCAATTCTAGATGATGGATTTAATTGCATCTCTTCCCCTGTTATTATGAATCACATGAGGATTATTTCCCCTTCATTTCCCTCCAGAGAATTTCCCAACAATCTTTGAATCCGAGAAGTGGTTGAATTATCCAGGGATCCCTCCTGAGAGGGAGAATTATGATAAAAGTTTCAGGTTTGGGCAGAGAAATATGGAGTTTTGGGACAGGCAGGGTCTGTGCTCTTGAATGTCCGACTCTCTCCACTCCAGGTGAAGCTGAGTGTTTCTCTGTGTTTGAATCAGGAAAGCAACTGAATCATTTTCCACCTTGTGAGACTCCTTTGAATTCTTCTAATTCTTCTTTAGAAACAAGAAAGGGATTCATTGATTCACCCCATGAATGATAGACCTACTGCTTCTGCTTCTGATGCTGTTGGTGTCCCATCCAGTCTCTGGGAAGCTGAGAATGAAATGCCCTCAGAGTTTGGAGCACCAGGATGGAAAACAACCACAGAGCTTTTATAGGCCAGGAGACCATCTCATCAGTATAGTCCTCAGTGGAAAGGAAACATTGCATAAAAAGTTGCTTTTCAATGTGGCTCCTTCTCTTCAGTTGGTTTTCCGTGATCGGTAAGTCATTCAGGGTGATGGAGTTGCACTCCTTCCTTTCTAACACTCTCCTTCGTTTCTGTTTTTTATTCTTCATTTATTCCTATATTGGGGAATATGTCTAATTTTCTGAATGATTTTGATTTCCATAGCTTCTCTTTTGTCTGATTTTGTGAGAGACTCAAAAAGGGGTCTGAAAAAAAGCTGAAAGGAGTCAAGATTATTTTCCTCTCTCAGTTCAATCCTTGATTTATCACCTGAATAATGAATTTTATTTAAAGTAGTGGTTGAACCAGTTGTAGTTGCCATACCTCAGCCAATTTGCATATTTGTATAATTGTTCATTGGTTTTGGATCAATGTTGGTTTAAGGCTCAGTAGGCTTCTGGAGGATTATATTTTTTTAAAAAAAAATATTTGTTGTTGCTGTTCATTATAATAACACTTTTTTTACAATAGGAATGTGTATGGTTTTTCAAAAGGCTTAAACTTCATTTTCAACATTCAAACTATCAACAAGAATTCCCAACTCCTGCACAATCTTACACTTGGCTACAACATCCATGACAACCACTTGAGCCCTTTCCGCACTTCAGATGCCTTGCTGGACATTCTCTCCACTGGAGAAGCCAATGTCCCCAACTACGGCTGTGGAAGGAAGGAGAACATTCTGGCACTTATTGATGGAGCTGGAAGGACCATCTCCATCCAGATGTCAACATTAGGAGGCACCTACAAAGTCCCACAGGTTTGTGTGTGTTTTTCTCCATCTGGAAAAGTGAGTGGTGGGTGGTGGCGGGTGATCCTCAATGGAACTACGTCTGCATGGAAGGAAACAAGTAGTGGGGGACCCCAAGGTTCCATTTTAGGCCCAGTACTCTTCAACATCTTCATCAATGGTTTGGATGGGGAACTCATCACATTTACAGATGACACTAAACTGGCAGGAATAGCCAACGGCCCAGAAGATAGGCTCAAGATCCAGATGGATCTAGATAGACTTGAACCCTGGGCCTATCTAACAAAAAGAAATTCAATGTAGAGAAAAGTAAAGTCTTACACTGAGGCTAGAAAAACCAAATGTACAGGTACAGATTAGGTGAAACCTGGCTCAATAGCAGTAACTGTGAGAGAGATTTTGGAATCTTAGAGGACAATCTCTCAAATGTGAGCCAACAATGTGTGGCAGCAGCCAAAAAAAGCCATTGGAATCCTAGGCTGCATCAACAGAAGGATAGAATCCAAATTGGTACTGCTTTATAAAGCCTTGGTAAAACCACCCTTGGAATAGGGCATTGATGGTGAACCTTTACAGCACCAAATGCTTTTGTCAGGGATACGATCTGGAAGAGGAGTTGCCCAGTGTTTATGCCACTGTGCATATGTGCATCAGGCAGCTCCTCTTCCGGTTTCTGGTGCACATGCAGGTGATGATCAGCTGGCTGGTATGCAAGCAGAAGACCAGCTCTTCCGGTTTCTGGCACTGTTGTGCGCGCAAAGGCCAGCTGATCATTACATGCACACGTGCACCAGAAACCCAGAAGAGCAGGCAACATGGCTCTGCGTTCCACTTAGCCCAAGCTAAGAGGATGAGGCAGAGGGCAGCATTTTCCCCTCCTGGGGCCTCCGTGCATCCTCTTTTTGGCCTTCCCGGCCCCCAGAAGCACTCTGCCAGCCAAAAGCTTTGATCTTACTTTGTAGTCCGTGGAGCTTGCGAAGGTAAGGCCTGCACTCAGCTGGTGGGTGGGGGCCAGCGGATGGCAGAGTGATTTGGGTGGGGCAGCCTCGTGGTCCCACGTGGGGGGGATTA
The DNA here is from genome assembly GCF_964273705.1 of Natrix helvetica. Lineage (NCBI taxonomy): Eukaryota > Metazoa > Chordata > Lepidosauria > Squamata > Natricidae > Natrix > Natrix helvetica. The sequence continues at coordinate 7,557 of NW_028113569.1, forward strand.
ATGGCTTTGGTGAGCTGTATCTGGCCCCGTGGGCCAGGTTTGAGGACCCTTGGTATAAGGTCTCTTGCTAGAGCAGGGGGTTGGACCAGAAGACCTCAAAGGTCCTTTCCAACCCTTTTATTTTGTTATAAGTTCTGTTGTAGGTACATATGCTTAGCATGCTAAATACCTATTGGAACATGTTGATTTACACTGTAAAATCAGAAAATGTGGATATTGGCATTTAATCTATGGAAATTGACAGACTCTGAAAATTGTGGTGGCTGTTAGAACAGACAAAACTTCATTTAAAGACCAATCTTGGATTGTACTACTGACAAATTGTATTAGGAACTGAGGTCTCCCTGTTTCTTGTACAACTGGAGAAGAAGTTAAAAAGATTCTTCCACAAAGAATCTGGGCTATCGAAGCATTAAAATATGCAGCAGGGCTGGGTTTCAGCCGGTACTGACCAGTACGGGCATACCAGTTGGTGATATTTAGCATGCCTTCTCGTACCCGTTCTTCCGGAGGCCCCGTGGCAGAATCCTAGCCTCTTGTTCCTTCTTCAGCTGTTGGACAAGCCCACATGGCATGCACTGTCCTCTGCTCTTGGATACCTGCTTCTTTTCCAATGAAGGTAGTGGGGAATCCATGCAGAGGGAGGAAATTGCATGCATTCCCTACTCCCGTAATTGGAAACGAGGTGGCTGTCAGAGGAGAGAGCAGCGAAGGCCGTGGGCTTGTCCAATGAACCCTCACCTCTTGTTCCTTCTTTGGCTGTTGGACAAGCCCACGTGGCGTGCGCTGTCCTCTTCTCTTTGACAGATGCCTGTTTAAAAAGCCATTCCCCCTTAAAAGTACCTGGCAGCGGCATTTTTCCTTGCGGGACTCCGCAGAACATCCCAAGATGGATGCCACCACATCTGTCCTCTTCGGGAACAGGCCCTCCTTGGCAGGTCCTCTTCAGAAGGACGAGGCCCCCCTGGTCCCCCTCCCATTCCTCGTCTTCCTGCCCCTGCTGATGGGCTACGGAGTCATCGCCGGCAGACTCTGGGGGTGTAATTGTGCGGGGTGTGCATACGTCTATGTTTTCCATGGCGTCTTTTGGGCCATTAGCAGCTATCTTTCAGGAAGCACATAAAAAGAGGAACCAGGCGGGGAGAGAGTGGGAACAAAGCCGCTGACCTGAACTGCAGGACTGATGGAAGGGAACTGACGAGACTCTGTGCTGCCGGTGATGACTCCGGAGCCAATCCATGGGGACAGGAAGATGAGGAACAAGAGGGGGACCAGGTGGGCCTCGTCCTTCTGAAGAGGACCTGCCAAAGAGAGCTTGTCCCCGAAAAGGGCAGATGTGGTGGCATCAGTCTTGGGATGTTCTGCGGAGCCTCTCAGGGAAAAATGCCGCTGCTAGGTACTTTTAATCATATATTTTGGTCCCATGACTGCAGAATGCTGCAAAAAACCATAAATGCAGGCCAGTTGTTGAGTGTTTCAAATGTGATAGGAACACTCAACCAGGTGACCACAGTATGTGTGTGTGTGTGTCTCTCTCTGTGTTTGAGTGAGTGAGAGAGAGAGAGACAGAGAGAGGGAGGGAGGGAATCAGAGAGAGACAGAAAGAGAGAGAGAGAGAGAGAGACAAAGACAGAGACAGAGGAACAGAGAGACAGAGATGATGGGAGGGAATCAGAGAGAGACAGACAGACAGAGAGAGAGAGTGGGGGGGAGAGACAGACAGATAGAGAGAGACACAGAAAGAGAGAGAGAGAGAGAGTAGATTAAGTGAGTGAGTGAGTGAGTGAGAGACAGACAGACAGACACACATACACACACACAGTGACAGAGAGAGAAGAAGGGGAGAGAGACAGAGAGATACAAAGAAAGAGAGAGACAGACAGACACAGAGAGAGAATGACATAGAGAGAGGGGGGAGGGAGGGAGAGAGAGACAAAGAGCTACACACACAGAGAGACAGAGAGAGAGAGAAAATGAAAGAGAGAGAAAGAGAAAGAAGGAAACAGGAAGGAAGGAAGGAAGAAGAAAGAAAAAGTGGCAGAGAGATGAAAGAAAGGAAGAAAAAGGGAGAGACAAAGGGAAGGAAGGAAGGAAGGAAGGAAGGAAGGAAGGAAGGAAGGAAGGAAGGAAGGAAGGAAGGAAGGAGAATTTATGACCACAATTGAGGCCAAAATTTTTGTTGCCAAGAGCGTTGTTAAGTGAGGTTCACCACATTTTGCAAGTTGGCCAAGACCACCCAGTCATGACCACCGGGCCACTCCCACAAAACAGGCCACACCTACAGAATAGGTTCTAAAAAAATTTGAAACTTACCACTGATATGCAGCAATGCTCAAAAATTATAGAACCCTTTTATTGGAATAGAATACTTCAGTTGGCATTTGCACATGTTAATCTAATTGCAATAAATTGTAGGGGTGGGATACAGTAATATGATTTAAATTGTTTATAGTTTTTCAATTTATTTATTATTTTCCACTTTTATAATACAATCTTGCTAATATTCTGTCTTTCATATTTTAAACAATGTCTAATTAACAAATGATTCTAATGCCTTCATGAGAACAAGATTGGATTTATTAAAATATAATAGTTTGGACTTGATCTGACCCCAAATATAACACAGCATTCTTCATTGTATAAGGTTTTTGAATGTAGCTCAGAATCTGATAAGCCCAGTGAAACTCTGAAAACGAAGCTATGGATTATCAGCTTTGATTTCTGCAGAAAGCAACAGACTGGACGACTTTTTTGAGTCCCACCTTAACAGAGCAGGCAGAGAGAGAAAAACAGGCGCACGCCAAAAACTTTTCCAAACATCTTACAGCTCACACAGCTTGCACAGAACGTCATTGCTATGGAAACATAAATTGATATCACACAAATTTGATGATTTTTCTCAGTGCTCTGAAAGCAATAGACTTTAGAAGGGAAAAGAAATCCATTTTCTGACATATAACTCATAGCTTTGTTAGGGAATGCTGAACACACATTTTATGTTACAAGCAAGGCTACTTGGCAGAATCCACATTTTACTTTTCACAAGAAGTTACTTTGCTAGGCTAAGCTTGGGAATTCGCCTAGAAGTTTTATCTATATAGTTGGCACCTTAGGTTACAATGGAGCTTCTCTCAACAGCAATTTAACAAAAGCTGAATTAGGTTACACTCTGTGTATGCTCTAATCCAGTGACGGCAAACCTTTTAGAGACCAAGTGTCCAACCACAACCCAAAACCCACTTACTTCTCTCGGAGTGCCAACATGGCAATTTAACTTGAATAATGAGGTTTTAGTTTAGATAAAAAACTCATACGTGATTAATCTATTTTCTCTGAAAAAAAAACCATAATAACAGCACTTTCAATTATACAAACACCTTTTTATTGAAAGGTAAACCTTTTGCATTTGGCATGCTTTTGATTAATGTGACTTTTGCTGTTGTATGTATGCTGATAATTTTTCTAACCTTGACTCATACTTTGTAAGTTGAGAGCAACACATGCAGCACTCAGGTCATCTGTTAATTCAGGGGTGTCAAACTCAATTTCAATGAGGGCCACATTGTGGTTGACTTTGGTGGCCATGGTAGGCATGCTCCCACTGCTGCTTTGCTCACTCTCCTTGGTTGCCCATGGTGTAAAGTATGTGGGTCAGAGGGAGGCCCACTCCCTCTCCTTATGAGACCTAGCTATGTAACCAAGGCATCCTCAGTGATAGGATGTGAGACCACCAGAAGAGGTCAGGAGGAGGGGACAAGAGGATGGTAAAAGACTTCACTCCCTCACTCTCTCTCATTATAATCTCCTTCTTTCCCTTCTTTTTCCTTCCCTCTTCATTCTTCCTTCCCCGCTTTCCTTCTTTTTGCTGCCTTGTTCTCTTCCCCTCTTTCCTTCTTTTTCTTGGTCTTTCCTGTCACTTCTTGGCTGCTCCAATGCAAAAGGGGAAACATTCCTTGCCTTGTGATCAAATGCCACTTTTGCTAGTAGTTTGTGGCTACTGAAAAGACTGAGATAAAACCAGGCTCAGTTTATTCCAGTGATGGCGAACCTATGGCACGCGTGCCACAAGTGGCACATGGAGCCATTTGTTAGGGCATGCGAGGTGCTGCCCTGTCAGCTGGCCAGTGCGCATGCGTGCGCTGGCCAGCTGAGTTCCCCTTTTTAAAAGCTATTTTTCGCCTTCCCCAGGCTCCAGAGGCTTTATAGGAGCCTGGAGAGGGTGAAAAGAGCCTCCCCTGCCCCCCCCGGAGGCTTCAGGGACCATCCGGAGGCTTCCCTGAAGCCTTCGGAACGTTTAAAACCACCCTCCGAGCAAACCGGAAGTGACTTCTGGTTTGCTCGGAGGGTCATTTTAAGCATTCCAAAGGCTTCAGGGATCGTCCGGATGGTTCCCTGACGTCTTCGGAGCGCTTAAAACCACCCTCCGAGCAACCCGATTTGCTCGGAGGGTCGTTTTAAGCATTCCGAAGGCTTCAGGGACCGTCGGGAGGCTTCCCTGATGCCTTCGGAGCGCTTAAAACGACCCTCCGAGTGGGGCACCCCATTTAGCAAAGTTCAACAGGGGGAGAGGTAAGTGGCTCTGCTGTTCCTCCACCTCGTAGTGCCCCCTTCCTTTAAAAACAAACAAACCTACCTGGCTAAGAGGTCAGTGCTTCACGTAGGGGAGCTCTGGGGATGATGGGTCTTATGGAGGTGGTGACCAGCTGCCCTCAGGAGGGCGAGGAGAACAGTCTCTTTGCCTTTGCGGTGCTTTGACTGGGAATGGCAAGCCTGGCTGAACTTTTATGGGATAAGAGTCTCTGAATAGTTACGCTGGATAAACATGCATAGAGTTGTGTGGTTGCAACTTACTTGAAAAGTACAAGATACAAAGACCCGAAACCAGCTGGGTTTATTCCCAAGTAAGTTTCGGTTTTCTCTGAGTTGTGGAAACTGGGAAGATTTATTCTGAATGCCACCAAATCTTGAGGCTTGAGTGAGGAAGTAATTATTATTTCTTTAAAGGTTGGGGGGAAGAGGAAAATCTGCACTTGATTGAAAGCAAAGATAAGTTAGGAACCCTTGGCGGAGAGGAATGTGAGTATGGTATGCTGTGTTGGTGGAATAATAATTCACCTTACAAAGCATTCCTGTTTCCTTGGGTAAAACAATACACCTTAGCTTTGGAAAGGGCAAGTCAGCTCAACTTGATGTAAGAATAAAAGCTTATTGTTGGACTTCTAAGTGTTGAAAGATAGTGCCTGCTCCTTCCTTGCACATACTGAAAACAAACTTGAGTAGTTATATGGATTTAATGTGATATTTTACAAGGACTGGGAAATCTCTCATGCAGTCTCTGAACAAGAAAAATGTATTTGCATGTTAATGGGGGAAACAGGTGGGCTAATTATAATCTTAAACTATTTTTGGCTTACTATACAGATAATTTAGTGCAAAGCCGTGCACAACAGTATTAGATTTCTGTGCTTTTATCTTCCTTGGTTGGTTTTGGGGAGAGCTATGGAAAGCTAAAACAAATGGTGTGTAACAAGGAAGAGTGAAACATTCCTTTGGATTCATTGGAGAATTAAAACCAAACATTTCAAAGGAGAGAAGTTTCATATCATGCAACTTTCATCAAAACTACAGTATTTCACACGCCCTTAAATCGGGGGGGGGGGAGAGACAATAGTGAACATCTAAGAAGTTGGGTAATAGTGGCAAATATCTTAGAATGATATTGTGATGCAACTATTATAAATTGTTCAGCAATAATTTAACTAAAGGAATTGTGCATACTATATATAAATTGTTACTTCTTAGCAGGAAGTCCAATATTTTTTCTTTGCATTTTCCCATTTGGCTGAGTTTTTCAGTACTCCAACATACTATTCTTTTTTATTGGGGATATATTTATTGGGTTTCAGTCTCTCATCAGTTAAGAAGACAAGAACTGCAAAGCAGGTGGTTGTGCAAATATCATTACTATTTTTGGAATGTATGTGTGATGCTACCACTGTGAATTTCTTGTTAAGAACACTTATCAAGCTTTAATATTATGACTGTCTAACTTATTTAGAGGGCGAGGGCTTGCTTGTTGCAGTAAAGTACAAATGCCATAAGCAAAATACCTGTTTACTCAGAGATATATTCCTGCTTAAATTGCTTGATAACAGTATGCAGAAACTTTAAATTGTGTAGCTCACAGCACTAAAGAAACCTTATATAGCAGTGACTACTCTTGAGGGTCCACAATGGCTATTTCTGCTTACAAGTGATGCTTTTGAAATCTACTGGAACATATTAGGGATTTCTGCACTGAGAAGCAGAAGGATGGACTCTCGCCTTTATGATGGGCTTTTGAGACACTGGAAAGCAGTGGGAACTTTTGCTACTTCTAATTACTTCCAAGTCCAATAAGAAATTGATTATCTTTCCTTGAGCCTCTTTATGCAGGGATAGGTGCTGATGAATCCTTCAAAGAAATGGAAACAGTGAGTGAGTGAGTGTGTGTGTGTGTGTGTGTGTTTGGAGGGGGTTGTTTCTGTTGTGTAAGATTGGAATATAACTTATTGGCTCTGGATTTTGAGAGTGGAGAGAAGTTGCAGAAGCTGAAATGCAGTAGGGACAGACTGGGGAGTCCTATGTTTTTTCTCTTTTACATTTTCAGAGATTATATACAGTATAAAGAGTTAACAGTTGCACCGATTGTACTTTATGTTTGTGTACACAAAACAAAGAACAGGTAGTTCAGCACATGACAGCCTGTCAATCTGAAAATACTCTGAAACAAATAGGTATTGTTTCTGGTGCACATAATTCCAAGCCCAAGATCTTAAGAGGGTGGCCAATCCAAGAAGTTTCCCCTCTACATACACAGTATATTGTATATTATACTCTACAAAGTGGTTTAAACAACAAAGGCAAGTGTGAGAGAGCACACTGTTCTGCAAATAATCTTACTAGCCTTTTGTATGGTGCTGATGTGTAGTGGTATTAGTAGTAGCACAAAAGAAATTATACTTACAGACTGCATTTTCCTGTAGATTGTGGGATGAATTTAGTTTTTTAAGAAACAGGCCAGAACCTCTTCATATTAATAAGTAGGAAATCTGTTGGACATCAAGCTTATTTTAAAAGGCTAATTATGTAGAACTCTTTTTAGTAGTCTGGATTATGGAAGAATTGCAGGAAAATATTAGATAACACAGAAGGAAGCTAAAATAGGGGTGGTGGTGGTGAATCAACTTGTTTATTGCCCATGTTTTGTTACAAACTATTCTAAATGCTGCCTGTTTTTTTAGCAATAATGATTACATTGAATATGATATTAATATATAAAGCATGTGATATGGTTCCAGGATCAGAGCTAGTCTATATTTGAATGGCCTGAAGGTGTGTTAACATTCAAGGAAGCTAAAGCTGCAATCTAGGAAAGACAGTTCTTGGCCCTCTAAGTACTTGGGAAATAGACCACCTGTGAACCATCTGTAAAACCACCCTGATTGCCATATAGAAGAAAGTATGAAATAGGCCTGTATAAATCATTTGGTGGGATTTGAAAGCATTGGAAAGTTGTGGGAGGACTTTGGAACATCTGCTTCATTGACCAGATTTGGAGGAGTGCTCAGAGCCCTGTAAAATAACTTGCCTAGCTTTAGTACAAATGCTAGGACTGCATGGTACTTTGGATTCTGTTCCAAACAAAGTACTGAAGAGAATACAAGACTGTAAATATAGTACCCACCCACAACTCTTTAAAGTAGATATTTCATGAATCCAGGAAAAAGGTGCCGCTGCTTTAAAAAGTACCAAGTAGATGCTGTGGGCTTTACATTCCTATATATTCAAAAACAGTGCATAGCCCTAACAAACATTATTATTTAATGAATTTAAGTTGTTGCCACTGCTTTGAAGTTAAATTCAGATGTATGGATGCCTCTTTCTTTTCTGTGTAATTTATACCTCTATCTTGACTGGGAATGCTGACTTCGTCTTGGCCACTCCCACCCAGTCACATGAACTGCCAAGCCACTCCCACCCGGTCACATGGCTGGCAAGCTACTCCCACCCAGTCACATGAACTGCCAAGCCACTCCCACCCGGTCACATGAACTGCCAAGCCACTCCCACCTGGTCACATGGCTGGCAAGCCACTCCCACAAAGCAGGCCACACCTACAGAAGAGATTCTAAAAATTTTTTTAAACCCACCACTGTTAGCAACCCACAAGGAGGGGATACTTTCCTAAGAGCTCACAATTTGGGAATAACGGGGGGAAATACCCTGCTCTTTCCACGCCCCATTTTGCCCCTGGAAAGCCTCCTGCAACAACCTGGAACCAACCCCCCCCCCCCCCAAAAAAATACCCTGCAACTGTTTGAAGGCTGAAGGAAGCCTCCAACTGAGCCAGGAAGCACTGGGGGGGGGGGGCAGGCCATTCACACTCACTTCCAGCCCGCCGGAGTTTCCTGCACAATGTGAGTGCCCCCCCCCCCACTGCATACTCAAACGTCCCCCGCCCTGGCCCTCCACAAAGGCCCGAAAACCAGCTGGCCGGCAGGAGGTGATCCTGCATGTGGATCCTAGTGGAGCTGGGCTGGGGCGGCTGGCGTGCCAGTAGAGGACGCTCTGCATGGCACAGGTTCCCCATCACGGCTCTAATCCTTTCAATTGCTTTTTCAGATCAGTCATGGAACAGCTTCAGAGGCTCTGAGTGATAAACGTCGATTCCCCTTTTTCCACCAGATGCTCCCCAAAGAAGGATTCCAGTACCCAGCAATTCTCCAGCTGCTCCTCCACTTCAGATGGACCCTGATTGGCCTCTTTGCTTCTGACAGAGAAAAGGGAGAGAATTTCATGAGGACTTTTACTCCTGTGCTTGTCAGGAATGGAATTTGTGTGGTTATATCACAACTGTTCTCAACAACTGGACATACAGTAGCCCTCAGGGATTCCCTCTCTAAGTGGAGACAAGTCAACGTCTTTGTTCACTTCATGGAATATGATTCCCTTTGGGACAGAATTCTTCCTTTCCATGAAACATTTATGCATCTGCCAGGACCCATTGAGGGGAAAGTCTGGATCCTCACAAATACTGCCATCTATACAATAAACAAGCACAGACTTCTCAAATACATCCATAGTATTTGGGGCTTTGGTTGTGTGGGAAAAGAAAGGCCAATGGATGATGCCTTTAAACGTTATTTCTTTTTGGAAGAAAAGTTTCTAGATCATTATTTTCATTGTTCTCTTTCAAAGAATGTCTTTTCTGTCAAAGGCCGCAGAAGATGCACCCAGAAAGCCCCAATGGAGACCCAGAGGAATTGGGACAGAGTAAGGGGCTCAAATAACTACCACCATTACAGTGTCATGAAGACTCTGGCCCAGACCCTGAATGCTGCATATTCCTCCAGATCGAGGAGGGGAAGGAAGGAGGATGAAAAGATCTTGGGGTCTCCAAGACTGCAGCCATGGCAGGTATGGGGTCCTGATATGGATCCATTAATCTTAGATCCTTTGGAGGAGGAATCCAGAGGAGAAGGAGGGGAACCATCTCAACAGATCTGGCCAATTTAATTACTCAGGGAATTAATGGTTCCAAAGAGTAGATACCATGGCATTTTTATATTTAGCATTGCTAATTTGAAAACGTTGTATTCTTTTTAAAATAAATTCCCATATTTGTGGGTTTGTGATGAGCCTGGTGGAATTCCACCTTTCTTCCGTCCCCATTGCAGGTGGGTCTGTGTGCAGCTGGAGAGGCAGCTAAGCCCCCCTATTCTCCTCCAATGAAAGGGAGCCTGGCGTGGATCTGGATGCTTTATTGGGAGAAGAGGGCAGGTGAAACTGAGGAGATGCAAAGAGTGGAAATCAAATAGAAAGACAAGATAGGCAGCATTAACTAACAGCCAGCAAAGAAGCAGCTGGAACCTCCCCAGCGATGCTCCGTGTGAGGGAGGGAGGCGTCTCCGGATGACCAGGGGTCTCGGTCACAACAGCTGCTTCCGTCTTCTCCAAAGGCTCCAAAGAAAATGGAGTCTGGCTTCAGACCTTATAGTGAGGCTTATCTGCCCCCAGCCACCTGGTGGGGCTAGAGCAACAACAGCACAACAGTTATTGTATTTTTCAGAATATAAGACTCACCTTTTTCGCTCAAAAAAGAGGATGAAAATCTGTATGTGTCTTATACATCAAATACAGCATTTTTGCCTCCTGAAGCCCCGCCCCCTTCATCATAATGGCCGTGCATACCCTTATGGAGGCTTTCAGAGAGCTCCTGGGGGCTGGGGAGGGCAGTAAGGAGCAAAAAATGGACCATTTTTGCCCCCCCAACCCCCAGCAGCACTCTATAAGCCTCCATAAGGCTATGCATGCAATTTTCTTTGACAAAAAACGGGCTTGTTTTTGCGAAAAATGGGCCATTTTTTGCTCATCCACCCCCAGCAGCACTCTGCAAGCCCCCCACCCAAGGCTATTCATGACTTTTTTTAAAAAGGGGGGGGACGTTTTTACAAAAATGGGCTGTTTTGGGGAGGTTTGCAGAGTGTAAAAACTTTTTCCCCCTCTTGGAAAGCTCTTTAACTGGTTGATGAGAATTACATTGATCAAGTGCTTTGCCAGCATAAACAAAGTCTTAGGTGCTGCAGATTGTCAGCGATTTCCTTCTCCAGCACATGGATAAATACACCTGGAAACATCTACCTATCTACCTACTCTCTCTTTCTCCCTCTCTCCCTACTGTATTTCTCTCTATATCTCTTTTTATATCTCCCTCTCTATCCCTCTACCTTCCTACCTCTCTCTCTCTATCCCTACCTACCTACTGTATTTCTCTATCTCCATATCTCTCTCTATTTCTCTCTCTCTCTATCCCTTTATCTACCTCCCTCCCTAACTACTCTCTGTCCCTCCCTCCCTCCCTACTGTATTTCTCTCTCTCTCTATTTCTCTCTCTCTATCCCTCTACCTACCTACCCCCTCTCTACCCCTGCCTACCTACTGTATTTCTCTCTCTCTCTCTATTTCTCTGTCTCTATCCCTCTACCTACCTACCCCCTCTCTATCCCTGCCTACCTACTGTATTTCTCTCTCTTTTTTTATTTTTCTTTCTATCCCTCTACCTATCTACTGTATTTCTCTATCTCTCTATCTCTCTCTATTTCTCTCTCTCTATCCCTTTATCTACCTCCCTACCCCCCTAACTACTCTCTCTCTCCCTAACTACCTACTGTATTTCTCTCTATATCTCTTTTTATTTCTCCCTCTCTATCTCTCTACCTTCCTACCTCTCTCTCTCTATCCCTACCTACCTACTATATTTCTCTATCTCCATATCTCTCTCTATTTCTCTCTCTCTATATCCCTTTATCTACCTCCCTCCCTAACTACTCTCCCTCCCTCCCTCCCTCCCTCCCTACTGTATTTCTCTCTCTCTCTCTCTCTATTTCTCTCTCTCTATCCCTCTATCTACCTACCCCTCTCTATCCCTACCTACCTACTGTATTTCTCTCTCTTTTTTATTTTCCTTTCTATCCCTCTACCTACCTACTGTATTTCTTTCTCTCTCTATCTCTCTCTATTTCTCTCTCTCTATCCCTTTATCTACCTCCCTACCTCCCTAACTACTCTCTCTCTCCCTACCTACCTACTGTATTTCTCTCTTTGTCTCTTTTTATTTCTCTCTCTCTTTCCCTATACCTACCTACCCCCCTCTCTCTATCCCTACCTACCTACTGTATTTCTCTATCTCTATATCTCTCTCTATTTCTCTCTCTCTCTATCCCTTTATCTACCTCCCTTCCTCCCTACCTAACTACTCTCTCTCTCTCCCTACCTACTTTATTTCTCTCTCTTTCTCTCCCTCTACCTACCTACCTACCTACTTGTTTTAAAAAAATTGCCTCTTCAAAACCTTTGTGCGTCTTATACTCCAGTGCATCTTATACTCCGAAAAATACAGTACATGTTGTGGCATGACAACCTTTATAAATTAGGAGGAGACCCTGAGACCATCTAGCCCAACTCCCTCCTCTCTGCAAGAATCCCAGTTCAAGCTTCTCTGACTGATGGCTGCTCAGTCTTTGCTCTCAGATGATCCATGAAGAGGAGACTGAACTTCTCTGCTTTACTGGCTCAGATCTAAAACAGCTCATCCTTTTATCATATTTTTCTCTCATTCAGTTAAAATCTCCTGTCTTGTAACTGAATTCACTTTTTCTATGTCTGACACTCTGGAATAAGAGTGAGCGGATCTTATACTCGTGTGTAACAGGAGTCAGTTATTGGAAGAGGGTTGTATCCAGTGGTGGGATTCAAATCTTTTTACTACTGGTTCTGTGGGCATGGCTTGGTGGTCATGTGATTGGGTGGGTGTGGCATAGTGGTCATGTAACTGGGTGGGCGTGGCTAGGTGGTCATGTGATCGGGTGGGTGTAGCCAACTTGACATCACTCACGTCAAGGGGTATCTTGCCTGGCCTCTCCTTGCGTCAACAAGATACAATTTCCCTGTCTATTTATTTACTACTAATGAACATCCAAAACATACACAATTTAATCCTATGTATATATGCCATATGTGTACATACATATTACAAGATATAGTGTGTGTATAGGCACACAAAAAGATACATTATCTACTTTATACACTGTATGTGTATGCACACACACACACACACACACACAGCTCTTCTAAAACTATACACATTCAACCTCACTTGCTGCGTTTGGAAAAACACACCCAGAGTCCACTTTCTGCCACACATTTAACTGTCACTTCTGCACATTAGAACATTACACAGGCTTTCAGATGTTCTTCCCTAGCCTGCACATGACTGCCAGGAGATGTCATGGATTGAGTAAAATGTGGCAAAGCTCACTTAACAACGCTCTTGCTTAGCAACCAAAATGTTGGGCTCAATTGTCATAACTCAAGGACTGTCTCTGCCTTCCTCTGCATGGCAGCCTTGTCCTAGTAAACTCCTTCCCTTTTCTGGCAATTTTCCTCTCTGTTAGAGGCACCAAAATAATCCGGAGGATATAAGGTCTCCAGCTGGAGCAGGGGGTTGGACTAGATGGCTTCCAAGGTCCCTTCTGACCCTACTAGAGCAGGGGTTGGACTAGAAAATGACCTCCAAGATCCCTTCCAGCCCTTTCAAACATTGTTGTGCTGTTTGAAAGAGTCTTCTGAAGCCATGGTTTGTGTCCTTCCTTCTTCTCATTTTCTCTCTTTCCCTCCCTCCCTCCCTCCAACTATATCTCATTCACTTCCTCCTCCCTCCCTCTCTTTCTTTCTTTCTTTCCCTAGTTCCATAACTCCCTCTTTCTCTCTCTCTCCTTTCCTTTCTTTTCCTTTTCTTTCTTTTTCCTTTTCTTTCGTCTCTCTCTTTCTCTCTCTTTCTACCCCTTCCTTTCCCCCTTCCAAAGCTAAGAGATCCACCTGAAACAAAAACTCCTTTGGATGAAACTGTCCATTTTACACAAACACACACACACACATGCACACACTCTTCCATACAGCTCTGTGCCTCCTCATTGTTTGATTTTAGTGGTGGGCTGGTGGCCGAAGTCCTTTCCAAGCGCCCAGCAGCATCACTCGCATCCCAGGAAAGCCCGGCTGATTAACTTACTGGGACACGCTTCGATCGGTGCCTCTTCTGCGCAGGCAAGCTTCTCTCTCTGGAGCAGGCAGAGAAGGGGGACTTGCAGGGATAAGAGTATGAGTTTGTGTGTGTGTTTGTGTGTGTGTGTGGGTCTGTGTGTGTGTGTGAGAGAGAGAGAGAGGGAGAGAGAGAGAGAGAGGGAGGGAGGGAGGGAGGGAGGGAGGGGGGAAAGAAAAAAGAAAAAGAGAGTGAGAGTGAGGAATCAGAAGCTTTTCAACCTTGTGGGCCGCCTGGGAGGACGCGGAAACGGGGTGAGGGCCTCTCCCTGTTTCCTCTGGATCTCCCTCCCTCTTCCCCAAGTTTTTCTTTCCTCCCATCTATTCTCTCCCCCACTCCTGAGAGCAAGGCAGTGCTGCTTTGCCTGGGAGTTTTCTGGGCACAGGGGGGGGGGGCGTTGGGTTCCCCAGAACTTCTTTGGGAGAAGCGTCATTCTGAACTCCGCGTTGGGGGGGCGTGTGCTTGGGGTGTCCACTGAGGGGCTCTTAGCCGGAGGTGCCTCTGGTCAGGGGGGAAATTGGAGTGGCTTGGTTGAGCCAGGAGGGACGATTGAAATCTGTTGGCTGAGCTGGTCAATTCCCCCCCTCTCTGGTTGGACCTGGCCAAACTTTCCTCCCTCCCTCCGGTAACGTGGAGCTGCTGCAGCATCTCCCCCAACACACTGCCCAGTTATGGGCCCAGCTTGACCTTCCCTGCTGTATTTGGGTGGGGGGGGGGGGTTTCCTCTGTTTGGGGGTAGAATTTGGCTGCAGAAACGCAAAGGGGTGGGCAGCCTTGGAGGGCCTGTTCACCCTTCCCCTTTTCCTCTCAGCCCTGCAAAACCAGAAATCTCTCCCCCCTCCAGGCAGCAACTGAGATACTAGTGGCTGAGGCAGCTGGCATGGATACTAATGCCAGCGGAAGATGGCTTCGGGAGCTGGCGTGGGCGTGGTTGGAGTGGGGGGTCCTTCATTGTGCCCCCCCGGTATTACGGCCATTGTCTGGGCCACCGTACTGTGCCATTTGGCCCCCCCTCCTGTGGGTGTATTATGGACTGGGTCAACAGAGTGTGGCCCTGGCGATGGATGTGAGTGCGGCTGGCGTGGGCGACTTAGCTGTTGGAGTCAGAGTTGGAGCGGCCGCCGATGCCGCTGCTGTCCTCGTTCCCACCATCGCTGGCTGCTTCACCACCTCGCAAGCTAGCATCTGCTGCGCTTTTGGACAGCTGGCCGTTACCCTTACATATTGTCCCCAACACCAACTATTTTTACGATGGACATAATCTTCCTGCTACCCCCTTGAACACTGCCGTCTGCCCCCCCCCCCATGGACATTCATCTCCTCGTTCTATCTCCCCATGATGTCATCCCATTTGGTTGATGCCACACTCTCCTCTATGCTTTCCTTTCCCGGGGATGGCCTTCTTTTTTTTAAAAAAAAAAACAAAGTTTTATTGGTTTTTTTTTATATTTTACAAAGGGGAAAGGTAAGGGAAAAGTTACAAATTTTGGCAGCTGCGAAATACGGTAGATGCACCCCCCCTCCAAACTCATAGTATACATTTCCATAAAATTCAATATTAAGTAATAACATGTAGTCAGTGTGGTAAACTCAATTGGTAATTTCGATCAGTTTATATCAGATGACTTTTCTTACTCATTTGTGTGATCTGAGCTTTCTTTTTTTTTAAAAAAAAAAGAATTTTATTGGTTTTTTTAACATTTATAAGGGAAAAGGTAAATGGAAAGGTATACAAATTTTGGCAGTTGCAAAGTGTGGCAGGCGCCCCCTCCCTCCAAACTCATAGAGTACATCTGAGTATAAAACATTAATACATAATCATATATAATCAGCATATTAATTCTATTGATCAATCAGTTTATACATTGTAGTATATGATCCACATATAATTCCATTACTACTTTCGGTCAGTTTATAACAATGAGATTTTCTTATTCATTTTTGTGATTTGAGCTTTCTTGGTATTGCCCCTTCTCCCCCCGCTGGCAGAGCTCCGGCCCCTCCCGTGTCCTGCATATCCGTTGTAGAATCTTCTGTTTTTTCTAGGTTTGTTTTGTTTTTTTCCATAAAGGCCTGTGCCTCTATGGGTGTGTTAATTCTAATTCTTGTCTCCTCCCAGAATATCAGCATACCTTCAGGCATCAACCATCTAAACCACACCCCCTTCTGGTAGAATTTATTCGCCAATTGCGAATAATTTTTCCTTTTTTCCCTAATTTTCTTGGGGATTTGCTTCAAGATGGTTATTTCCCTGTCGTGGTATGTCAGTGCCTGTCCCCTTTGTACACCCAGAATTTCGTCTCTTGTGCTTTTTCTAAGAAATTTAATATGGACCTCCCTGGGTACATTGTGTGTTCTGGCATAAGCTGAGTTCACTCTGTAAACCAGATCTATCTCCCATTCCATCTGTTGTTTTTCTTTATGTATGTATTCAGCCAAAATGTTAGTCATAATGTCCCTTATATTTTCCCCATCTGCTTCTATGACATTTTGAAATCTAAGATAAAAGGACATTCTCTCAAATTCTGTTTTCATTTGCTGGGTATCAAGTTCTTTGTTTCCCTTCTGCACCGCTTCTACCCCCCCCCCCACCTCCACCACCCCACCCTCCACAAGGTCCAGTCTCTGTGAGTTCTTATAGATTTGGACTTGGTTTTCTTTAATTTCTTCCTTCATTTCCTTTAATTGTTTCTTAATTTCTTCCTGGCCCTGTATAAGTTGCTGAAGCATTTGTTGCAAATCCATCTCTGTACTCTTAGGTTGCATCAGGTCTGTGATCTTTGATTGTGTGGCAGGGCTGGATGTTGCAGATGTCGGGGCAGAAGTAGCAAAGCCAGGTTTTCCAGGGGGTGGTCTTTTAGGAGACATAGTTTATAAAGTAAAGAGATCAGTCAGTATGGAGAATGGACAGCTGGAGAAGCAGGGCAGAGAGATGAGTCCAGGAGGCAGAAGATCCAAGCAGAAGAGAATTTCTCTAGTCAGTCTGGCAATAGAGAAAAAATTTTCCCCCAGAGAGTTCAAAGAATAACAATCCACAAGAGATTCTTCTGGGTGGCACAGAGACAAAGGCTGGAAGCCTGAATTTTGAAGGTGGAGTCAGGTTTCACAATTCATGAAGACAACGGAAGTGTGCCATCTTGCCCTGCCAGCTTTGGGCTCAGAGGCATAACAAAGTTTTAAAAGTTCCCAAAGTCCTCAGATCATCAATAAGTTATGGAGCTAGATTCAATGAAAAATCACTTTTGCAGTGGTGAGGCATCATTGGTTGGCTCTCCCCCCTCCTCCTTCCCCTGGGGCTGAGAGCAGAATTGTTCCAAGCCGCTTGTCCAAGGGGGGGGGGGAAATCCCCCTCCCTCCAGCCGCGCCTCCAAAGAAATCCGAAAGTTAAAGTTTTAAAGTGCTGAAAGGTCCTTCAAGTCAAGAAAGGGAATGAAGGGGGGAAGCGCCTCACCACACCGCCACTGCTTCCTTCTATTTTTTCATTGTCCGATCAGCCTGTTGCGAAGACGCGAAGCACCCTCCGAAACTGCTCCCCGATGCCTAGAGCGAAGCGGGCCCCCCCCACCAGCCGCCGCCGATGCCGGGATCCCCCGCGAAGCTGCTCCTCTGGCAGGACGCCTCTCCGGGGCGTCCTGTGCCCCCCAAGAAGTGGGGAAGCCCACCGGGGAGCCGGAGCGGGCAAAGGACTTGCCCGTCGCCGTCAGCCGCCGGAACCGGAAGTCGTGATCTGAGCTTTCTTGTTGTCGCCCCATCTCCCCCCGCTGGCAGAGCTCCGGCCCCTCCCGTGTCTTGTATGTCTGTTGAAGAATCATCTGGTTTTTCTAGGAGCAGTTTATTTTTCTCCATAAAGGCCTGCACCTCTATGGGTATATAAATCCTAACTCTTGTCTCCTCCCAGAATATTACCATACCTTCAGGCATCAACCATCTAAACCACACCCCCTTCTGGTATAATTTATTCACCAATTGCGAATAGTGTTTTCTTTTTTCCCTCACTTTCTTGGGGATCTGTTTCAGGATGGCTATCTCCTTATCTTTATATGTCAAGGCTTGCCCCCTTTGTGCATTCAGGATTTCATCTCTTGTACTTTTCCTAAGAAATTTAATATGTACCTCCCTGGGAACATTGTGTGTTCTAGCATAAGCTGAGTTTACTCTATAAGCCAGGTCTATTTCCCACCCCATCTGTTGTTTCTCCTTCTGAATATACTCAACCAAAATGTTTGTCATGATGTCCCTTATGTTTTCATCATCTGTCTCCATCACGTTTTGAAATCTAAGATAAAAAGACATTCTCTCAAACTCTATTTTCATTTGTTGGGTGTCAAGTTCTTTGTTTCCCTTCTGCACACCCTCTATCCCCCCCCTCATCTCAGCCGCCCCATCTGCCAAAAGATCCAGTCTCTGTGAGCTCTTATTAATTTTATCCTGGTTCTCTTTAATTTCTTCTTTCATCTCCTTCAGTTGTCTCTTTATTTCCTCTTGTCCCTGTAGAATTTGTTGAAACATTTGATGAAACTCCAAGTCCGTAGATTTAGGTTGCTTGAAGGCTGTTAACGTTGATTGTGTGCTAGGACTGGAGGTTGCAGATGTTGGGGCAGAGGCAGCAAAGCCTGACTTTCCAGGAGGTGGTCTTTTAGATGCCATTGTTTATGAAGTAAAGAGTCCAGTCAGTATAAAGAAGGATCAGTCAGAAGAGTAGAACAGCCAAGAGAGTCCAGGAGACAGAGAGTCCAGGCAGAGGGGGATTTTCTAATCACCCTGGCAGATGAGCAAAAGTTTTTCACTCCAAGGAGTTCAAAGGCAAACAATCAACAAGAGAGTTATCCAGGTAGCATGGAGACAAAGACCGGAAACCTGAAGTTTGGAAGGTGGAGTCAAGTTTCACATTTCATAAAGACAACGGAAGTGTGCCATCTTGCCCTGCCAGCTTCGGGTTTCGAGGCAACAAATAAAGTTTTCAAAGTTCAAAAATCCCAAAGCTTCCAGATCTCATTATTTTATAGGTTTAAGTCCGAAAATCCACTTAGTTAGGGTGTGGCATCTTTGGTTTGGCTCTCCCCCTCCTCCTTCCCTTGGGTCTGAGAGCACACTTGTTTCCAGCCGCTTGTCGAGGGGGGGAATCCCCCTCCCCTCCAGCCGCGCCTCTTCAAGTCAAACCGAAAAAAAAGTTTGCACAACTGACGAGTTTTTAAATTAGTAATGGGGATGGAGGGAGTCTACGTCGGGGATGGCCTTCTGACCTATCAAGATGCTTCCTTAATGACGGATCTTGGGATCCCGAGAGGTGGCATGCGAGGAAGAGACTTCTTAAGGGTTTTTTACAGGAGCTTTTAAACCAAATTTTAAGAGGGGGGAGGGGGGTTGATTCAGATGGCTCAGACAGGCTTGGGGGGGAGTCTGCCAGGACACAGGCCAGAGCTAACTTATGGGTGTGGGTTGGGAGGGCTGGGAAGGGTTGGGATTCCAGGGGAGACATTAAGCCATTCCATTGGGGGGTTCACCATCTCTACTGTTTGGGGGGGGGTAGAAGCGGTGCAGAGGGGAAACAAAGAACTTGATATCCAACAAATGAAAACAGAATTTGAGAGAATGTCCTTTTATCTTAGATTTCAAAATGTGATAGAAGCAGATGAGGAAAACATAAGGGACATCATGACAAACATTTTGGCTGAATATATACACAAAGAAAAACAACAGATGGAATGGGAGATAGATCTGGTTTATAGAGTGAACTCAGCTTATGCCAGAACTCACAATGTACCCAGGGAAGTACATATTAAATTTCTTAGAAAAAGCACAAGAGATGAAATTCTTGGGGTACAAAGGGGGCAGGCACTGACATACCATGATAGGGAAATGACCATCTTGAAGCAGATCCCCAAGAAAATTAGGGGGAAAAGGAAAAAATATTCGCAATTGGCGAATAAATTATACCAGAAGCGGGTGTGGTTTAGATGGTTGATGCCTGAAGGTATGTTGATATTCTGGGAGGAGACAAGAATTAGAATTAACACACCCATAGAGGCACAGGCCTTTATGGAAAAAAATAAAATACACCTAGAGAAAACAGAAGATCCTACAACGGATATATACTCAATTCAAGACCCCACCCATAATAGGGAGGGGCCGGAGGGGCCGGAGCTCTGCCAGTGGGGGGAGAAGGGGCAAAACCAAGAAAGCTCAGATCACAAAAATGAATAAGAAAATCTCATTGATATAAACTGACCGAAAGGAGTAATGGAATTAACATGTGGATTATATATTACAATGTATAAACTGATTGAAACTACCAATAGAATTAATATGCTGATTGTATCTGACTATGCATTTAATGTTTTATATTCAGATGTATACTATGAGTTTGGAGGGGAGGGGTGCCTAACACACTTTGCAACTGCCAAAATTTGTATACCTTTCCATTACCTTTTCCCCTATAAATGTTAAAAAAACCAATAAAACTTTAAAAAAAAAGGCATTCCATTGGGGGGTTCACCATCTCTACTGTTTGTGGGAGAGGCAGATATGGTGGGGGCCGAGGGCCAAATGATGTTCGGAGGACGCGTGTTCGCTGTTTGAAAGCGATTGCGCGTTCCGACCCTCATCGCCCTTCTTGCATCCCTAGGTGCTCGGGATTACAGGACCCTGGTCTCCGGCTGGTGTCGCTCAACGCCACGTCCGTGGTACATAAGGCTCCCCTCATTTATGACCTCATACAAGAGGGTAGAGCAGACCTGGCGTGCATTACGGAGACCTGGTTGGGCCAGGAGATGGCTGTTCCCCTTAGCGAACTATGCCCATCAGGTTTCCGGGTGTTTCACCAGCCAAGAGCCCAGGGAAGGGGCGGTGGGTGGCGGTGGTTATTAGGGAAAGTCTCAGACCTCAGGAGGTCAAGGTGCCTCAGATACGTGGGTGTGAGTCCCTTTTTGTGAAGTGGGGCCTTGGAGCTCAGGTGGGCCTTTTTGTTACGTACCTGTCTCCCTGCTACGTTTCATCGGCCCTGCTGGAGCTGCTGGATGTGTTAGCTGGATTGGCGGTTGATTTCCCCAGGCTTATGGTTCTGGGGGATTTCAATCTGCCTTCCATTGGCGAGACAGCTCGGGAGTTCATGGCTTCCATGACAGCTATGGACCTAACTCAGTTAATTCAAGACCCCACCCATAATAGGGGACACACGCGCAACCTGAATTTTGTCTCTGGGCAGTGTATGAATGATCTAGATTTAGGGGATATTTCGATTCAACCCTTGTCATGGTCTGATCATTTCCTCATCAGGCTTGACTTCCATACTGCTACCCCTCGCCGCCCCAGACACCCGATGGACCCCGAAGGGTTCCTGATGTAGCTTGGGACTTTTCCTGAATCCCTTGCTCACAACTCGACCGAAGCCCTAGTGGAAGCCTGGGATAGGGCAGCCGCTGGGGCCTTGGATCGTGTTGTGCCTTTGCGGCCTCCGACCCAGTGTCGATCCCGGGTGGCTCCCTGGTTTACTGAGGAGCTCCTGGAAATGAAACGCCGGAAAAGATGCCTAGAGAGTGGTTGGAGGGCCAGCCGGTCCGAATCTGATCGAACACTAGTAAGAATTTATATTAAATCCTACTTAGTGGCGATAGAAGCGGCAAAATGGCAAGATTTTTCCGCTCTTATCGCGTCCGCAGATAACCGCCCAGCCGCCCTGTTTAGGGTGACCCGCTCCTCACTTAACCAAGGAACTGGGGAAGACTCCTTGCAGGGTAGGGCTGAAGAATTTGTTCAGTATCTGCAGGATAAAATCGCTCAGATCCGGACAGGCTTGGACTCTGACTGGGTAGATTCGGGCGAGCCGACAGGGATGAATCTTGAGGAGACAATCTGGGATGAGTTTGACCCTGTGACCCCTGAAGGCATGGACAGGATTATGGGGAGACTCAGTGCTGCCACTTGTGTGCTGGACCCGTGTCCCTCTTGGTTAGTTTTGGCTTCCCGGGAGGTGACACGAGGCTGGCTCCAGGTGATTACCAACGCTTCATTGAGAGAGGGGTTCTTTCCCACCGCCTTGAAAGAGGCGATGGTGAGGCCCCTCCTTAAGAAGCCTTTCCTGGACCCAGCTTCTTTAGCCAACTATCGTCCGGTCTCCAACCTTCGCTTTGTAGCAAAGGTTGTCGAGAGAGTGGTAGCACATCAGCTTCCCCAGTACCTGGATGAAGCTGTCTACCTGGATCCATTTCAGTCGGGTTTCAGGCCTGGGTACAGCATGGAGACGGCATTGGTCGCGTTGGTCGATGATCTCTGGCGGGCCCGGGACAGGGGCTGCTCCTCTGTCCTGGTCCTATTCGACCTCTCGGCGGCTTTCGATACCATCGACCATGGCATCATACTGCGATGACTCGGGGGTTTGGGAGTGGGGGGCACCATTTTACGGTGGTTCTCCTCCTACCTATCGGATCGGTCGCAGTTTGTGTTGACTGGAGGGCAGAGATCGACCCCCAGGTGCGTCACTTGTGGGGTGCCCCAGGGGTCGGTTCTCTCACCCCTCCTGTTCAACCTATATATATAACCGCTGAGTGAGATCATCCGTGGTTTTGGGGTACGGTATCATCAATATGCTGATGATACCAAACTTTTCATTTCTACCCCAAACCACCCAAACGATGCCCTCGACGTGATGTCCCGATGCCTGGAGGCTGTGCGGATCTGGATGGGGAGGAACAGGCTCAAGCTCAATCCCTCCAAGACTGAGTGGCTGTGGTTTCCGTCATCCTGGTTGGTACATCTTGTTCCATCTTTGACGATAGGGGGAGAAATTTTAGCCCCCTCAGAGAAGGCTCGCAATCTGGGAGTCCTCCTGGATACGCGGCTTAGTTTAGAAGAACACCTGACGGCCATGACCAGGGGGGCCTTTTACCAGGTTGCCTGGTACGTCAGTTGCGCCCCTTCCTGGATCGGGATGCTCTGTGCACAGTCACTCATGCCCTCATCCTTTCTCGGCTGGACTACTGCAACGCTCTCTACATGGGGCTGCCCTTGAAGAGCACCCGGAGGCTTCAGCTGGTGCAGAATGCGGCCACGTGGGTTATCATGGGGGTACCTAGGTGCTCCCATGTTACACCCCTTCTAGGCGGCCTGCACCAGTTGCCAGTTGTTTTCCAGGTGCGATTCAAGGTATTAATTATGACATTTAAAGCGCTCCATGGCTTAGGCCCAGGGTACCTGCAAGAACACCTACTGCCACCAGTAGCTTCCCACCGTCCAGTACGATCCCACAGAGTTGGCCTCCTCAGGGTGCCGTCGGCCAGTCAGTGTTGGCTGGTGACCCCCAGGGGGAGAGCCTTCTCTGTGGGAGCGCCTTCCCTCTAGAATGAGCTGCCCCCAGAGCTTCACATAATCCCTGACCTCCGGTCCTTCCGACGCGCCCTAAAAAGTTGGCTTTTCCAGCAAGCCGGCCTGGCCTGTTAATTTTTATCTAATTTTTTAAACGTATTGTCCTATAAATTGGGTTTGTTTTTTGGACATGTATTTAATTTCTTTTTAACTTTTGGGATGGGTGTTTTTTTAATGTTGTACGCCACCCTGAGTCCTTTGGGAGAAGGGCAGCATATAAATCCAATAAACAAACAAACAAACAAACAAACAAAATTGACTGTTATCTGATATTTAACTCACAGAAAAATTCTGCCACAGAAAACACAATGTTTACCTCTAATCCATCCATAATCTGTCCAGGGTTAAACATCTTTGTTTGATTCTTAAAATAAAAATACATTTCCTTAAAATTTTAATTAGAATCTTTCCCTACAACTGCTTTCCATTCCCCAGTTATAGGATGTCTGTAAATGCAAAAACAACTCTTAAGACTTGTTTTCCAGTTAAATATGACAAGTCCATTCCCCAATCTCCCTCAATCTTCTTGAAAGAATCCATTTCATCAGTCATCCGTTCAGTCCACTTTGAGTCTTCAGGGTCCATGGCCTCTCCGGCCATCTCCAAGCAGCCTGCCTTCAAACCAGACTCCTCCTTCAGGGATGCCAGCAGCAAGTTAAATTCCAGTCCATCCATCCAATCCATCCGATTCAACAATTGTTGCTTGCATCTGATTATCGCGTTTAAGTTGATTTAAAACCATTATTTTATCAAACTTTTAATATGAAGTTTCAGATAAGGCTTCTAAGTTGAAAGACTATATATTCTTTAAATCACATCAAATTAGCTTACTCTAAGATCCTATTAATTACCCTATTAATGACAACATAGAATAATTGATGACCAAAGGCAACTTTGTATACATCACTTTTAGGTTTCATAAGAAAGATTTAAAAGGGTTAAAATTATTTTAGTATCATTTTGAAGACAGTTTTTATCCACTTAGGTATCATACAATCCACCCCTCAGATTTCTAATCCTATCGCAAAATTATTTCTGAGTCCTTTACTGAAATCCAGTTCTATCACCAGAGTTCCCATAATCTATTTAGGAAGTGTAATGATGGGTGAGAATGACTTTTGGGATGAGGGGAAGAGAGGCTGCCTAGGGAAGGATCAGATAAGAGGGGAGAATCCTGCAGCTGCATAATGGGAGAGAAAGAAACTCAGGATCCTCACTAACTTTTCAGACTGAGAAAAGAGCTGGTGGGAGATTTGTTCTTTCAGATCTGAAAAAAAAAAAAAAATTAATGTTGTATTACAATCAAGTAGAATTGGGACATTTATAGATGTTTTCCATCAGGATGACCAGGGAGAAGATTAGCCTGACAACTTTCTTCTTGATCAACACATGCTTTCTGGGAAACCTGTTGTTTTCAAAGAGTTTATGGATCATCTTTTTTTTTCTATGTTCATTTTATTTGCCATTTGCTCTAGAACAGCGATGGCGAACCTTTTTTGTCTCGCGTGCCATAAGTGGGCGGAGCGCAGGGGGGTAGTGTGAGGGCGTGCCGCACCCATAATGCAATGCACGACCCCCCAGTGCGCATGTGCGACCCCACCAGTGCGCATGCGCGCACTACAGGCATGACCCCCCCATTTTTACATGCTTTTTTTGCCCTTCCCAGGCTCCAGAGGCTTTATAGGAGCCTGGGGAGGATGAAAACAGCCTCCCCCGCCCCCCCGAAAGCCCCCCGGAGGCTTCAGGGACCTTCAGGATGCTTCCTTGAAGCCTACGGACCAGTCAAAACAAACCTCCGAGCAAACCGAAAGTCCATTCCCAAACTTCTGGTTTGCCTGTAGGGCCAGTTTTTTGTGCTCCGGAGAATTCAGGCCTCCGGGGGGAGGGTACGGGGGAGGCTCTTTTCACCCTCCCCAGGCTCCTATAAAGCCTCTGGAGCCTCGGGAGGGCAAAAAATGGCTTTAAAACAGGGTGAACTCAGCTGGCCAGCACACGCATACGGGCTGGCCAGCTGACAGGGCAGCGCCTCGCGTGCCCTGACAAATGGCTCCGCGTGCCGCCTATGGCACGTGTGCCATAGGCTCGCCATCACTGCTCTAGAATATTCTCTATAATTGACCAATTGTGTCGATTATATTTTCTTTATATTTTGTCACTAAATGATTGACAAATTTTTATCAAACTCTTTCATTCACTTATGAAGATAATGGCAGTATTTGTATCCTATTTAACCATATTTGGAGATTGGACAATTGTAGAAGAAAGATTCAATGTGGGATAAGAAACAAAGTTTTCTGCTTTTCAAATTCCTGGTTGTTCCCATTCTAGTTTCATCCCTTTCTAGAGAAGAATGAATTTTGGAATATTTCCCACTTTAAATTATACTTGGACCAAAATGGAGAGATAAAAGCAGATCTGGCCATTTGGGGCTTCTTGGTTCTCCCCAAGGAGGAAGCCAAGAAAGTTATTCTGGCGTATTTTGAAAGACAGAGACTTTCTGTCAAAGAAGATGCTCTTTCACAGCTAAAGTTGCTCAACAAGGTGAGATGAATTTTGGTGTCTTTTCTCTGTTTCCCAGAGCCTGAGGTCCCATTTCAAGTGGGCAAAGCCTAGAGTCTCAAGGTTGGTTGGCATCCCATGCCAGTTGGTGTTATTTGATTGTACTTCTTCAACAGACGGGACCTAAAGTAAGTGGAGGGGCTTTGCCATGTTTTATGGAATCTTTCAAGATCTTACTGGTTAGAGGTTTCTTCCTTCATCACAGTTTTATTCTTTATTGAAAAATCTAATGGAATGGAAATTTCCTAAATCTTTTACAATAAATTTTATTCTCAGTTTTAATATGAATATATCATCATATGTAAATCTTTTTTCAATTCCATCTCTGCTGACTTTATTAAGTGAGAAAAGTATTTTATTGTAATGTTAAATGCCAAAAGCAAAAGGGAGGAACTAAATGAAGAATCTGCCAGTAGATAGTTATACCTCCTGCATCTTCTTAGTAGTAGTCAGGTATTTCATATTTACTTAAATGAAGACCAGAGACTATTTGGCTAATGTCAGTGTTTACCTCTATTTTCCATGAATGTTGACTACTAAAACATTTTCTTTGGCATTCTTCATTTTTCTGCTCAGTCCCTGCCTCAGTCCAAATGTGTGGAAAGTTGTCATCCTGGATTTGTCAAGAGGGCTCGAGAAGGAGAACCAGTTTGCTGCTATGACTGCGTTCCTTGTCCGGAGGGGACCTTCTCCACTCAGGAAGGTGGGTCACAATGAGGAAAATGGGAGGCTTTGTGGAACCGGATCCATCCAGAACATTTTCATTAAAGTGCAAGTTAAAAGACACAAGCTCACCTTTTTAAATTTTTAATATGCACAATTTCTTATCTAAAAGGAAGTAAATCAAAAAGTCTTTGAAGGAGGAGCTGGGAGGAGCTGGGAGGAGTGGGTTTCAGACTGGGCAAGCTTTACTAATAGCAGAGGAAACATCTCTCCTGCTTTCTAGTCTGGATATGTGCTGCTAAGTTCACCTTTCTAGGAAGATCTCAGTTCTTTGAAACTTGATGAATTGTTTTAGGTCCACCTTCTGAAAGACCTTGCAATTCACTGTATATTGGATCCTCCCCTTCTGGATCACTGAGAAGGTGTCACTGGTCCATAATGTGGTGCTGTGGATAGTTATGGGGGCAACTCATTGCACAAATATTCTGCCAGTCATGTAGATCAATCAATCAATCAGAGCAGAGCTGGAAAGGACCTTGGAGGTCTTCTAGTGCTACCCCCTGCTCAAGCAGGAGACCTGATACCAAATCAGACAAGTGACTGTCCAGTCTCTTCTTAAAAACATCCAATGTTGAAGCACCCACAACTTCTGGAGGCCAGCTGTTCCACTGGTTAATTGTTCTCACTGTTAGGAAATTTCTCCTGAATTCCATATAGCTTCCAGATGTTACAAGATACTGTAGGTATCCTCTAAGTCCAGTATATTAATTGCCATGTGGCAGGACTCTAAATATTTGTATGAAAAGATGATATGATTCATTATTAACCTGTAATAATGTGGCTTCCTATGAATTACATTACATGTTACACCAGAAATAATTCACATCCTAGTACTTTCCTCAACTTCATATACCTAGCTACTTTAAAAAAAATTACATCCTTCTTATGTTATTTTTAATGAAAAATAAAAGGAACAAAATATTAAAGAAAATTGATTTTTGGTTTTTCAGATGCAGAACAATGCACCAAGTGTCCAGATGACAAATATCCAAATGAGGCCAGAGTCCAATGTATCCCCAAAGTTATAGCCTTCCTGTCTTATGAAGAACATCTGGGCATCATCCTGGTCTCTTTTGCCCTGCTCTTCTTCCTAACTACAGTCCTTGTTTTAATCATCTTCATTAAATACGGAGAAACTCCCCTTGTCAAAGCCAACAATCGGGACCTCTCCTACATCCTTCTGGTCTCCCTTCTGCTTTGCTTCTTGTCTCCTTCTCTCTTCATTGGTCAACCAAGGAAAGCCACCTGCCTTCTCCGACAAATGGTTTTCAGCATCATCTTCTCAGTTGCTGTTTCTTCTCTCTTGGCCAAAACCATCACAGTGGTGCTGGCTTTCCTGGCCACAAAACCAGGAAACCAGGTGAAGAGATGGTTGGGGAAGAGCTTGGCCAACTCCATCATCCTGTCTTCTTCTGCAGTCCAAATTGTCACCTGCTCTATCTGGCTGGGAGTTTTTCCCCCCTTCCCTGACTCTGACCTCCACTCCCAGCCTGGAGAGATCATCCTGCAATGCAATGAAGGGGCTGTCATCATGTTCTACGTCACCCTCAGCTACATGGGCTTCCTGGCTGCCATCTGCTTCACGGTGGCTTTCCTGGCCAGGAATCTGCCTGGGGCCTTCAACGAAGCCAAGCTGATCACCTTCAGCATGCTGGTCTTCTGCAGTGTCTGGGTGACTTTTGTGCCCACCTACCTTAGCACCAAAGGGAAATACATGGTGGCTGTTCAGGTCTTCTCCATCCTGGCCTCCAGTGCTGGTCTGCTGGGCTGCATCTTCATCCCCAAGTGCTACATTATCCTTCTGAGGCCAGACCTGAACACAAAGGAGCATCTCACAGCCAGAACAAATGTAAAAGCATGATATATAATAGCATTATGATATTGGAAGAATTGTTAAAGTTTATTTTATTTGAAAGGAGATATTCTTTCCATTTTGATTGTATGCAGGAGTCAAAGAAAATATTTATATGTTTCAAAGTAGGAAATTATTGAATTGTTTTAGCTCCCTTCCCTTTCAACTTAATAAACCTTGCTGAAAGTCATTCCATTTTAAGCAGCTAGAAAAGGTTTGATGGACCAGACCGAGGTCAGTCTAAAATCCACGCTGACCCCCCAGATGCCTCTAGTCTGCCCACAAGCAAGGAGGAGGGACGTATCACTTGGCCCAACATGGAACCAGGTAGGGGTGGAATTCAGACAGTTCCCACGGGTTCCCTAAAATGGGTTGTTAATTGTATGAGCTCTTCGGCCAACTGGCTGAATTGTCTCGGCCTGCCCCCCAATCCCCTCCTGAGGGTGTGTGTGTGTCCCCATGAGAAAGCGACCTGTCTCAAGATCCCATGGACCTCTTTGGCTCAGGCAGTCCAGTTGCCCAGTGGCGCTCTCTCTACGCAAAGTGAAGGAATCACAGAAACTCTGCAGAGCCCAAAATGGGGCTTCCTCAAAGTTCGGGATTCGGAGGGTCCAGAAAGGAGGAGACCAATGTGAATTCTCCCTTCTACAGCGTCATCGGTCTCCGGGCAGAGTCTCCCTCTAATCCATCCAGTGCAGGAGAGCGTTTTCCAAGCAGAGAATAAGCCCCAGTAGGTTCTTCAGGCCAAGATTCCCCCTCCCACTTTCCCCGCCTCTCCCTCTCCGCAGAACTGGCTTGCCTCCTTCAGCTGAAGCCCCAACATACTCTGCCCAGAGACCGATGATGCTCAAGAAGGGAGAATTCTCATTGGAGCTGCTGCTAGTTCTGGCCTGGCCTTCCCACCTCCGAAATCCGAGACAAACGCTGCACACCCCTTCCAGATTCCTCCTCTGGGGCTGGAAGCATCAGGCCGGGGAGATACACACACACACTGCTGAGCCCAGAATGGGCCTTCAGACGATGCAATGCCTGAGAAACGTGGGATGTGCAGAGAAATGCAGGCTACAACTAGCGAATCGTGTTTTCCCAGGATCCGGTGAAGCCCCAGCGGACCAATACGAATTCTCCCTTCTGTAGCGTCATCAGTCTCCGAGCACAATCGGGATTGTGGGGCGGAGAATTGGAAGGGGCTGCTTCGTCCAGATGTTCTGAGCAAGAGAGACGCGTGTTTGAAGGAAGGAAATTTTTCTTCCATGAAGCGAAGCGGCGCCTTTCCCGAGAGAGCCCAGCGGAGGATTCCCCTGGGAAAGGGTAGGTGGGTGGAAGCTGGGGAGAGGATCCAGCAGGATTAGATCCCTGAGGATCCTCTCTGCCTCTTCCTGGTTTACCTGAGGGCTTTCCATAGCTTGCTTTCGGATTGGGGGGTTTCTGTGACCCCCAAGTCTTCTCTGGCTATGGGATGCGTCTTCCCTCTTCTCATCCAGCACAGCGCCTCTTCCTATGACAGAAACCTTCATCTCTGAACTGAAACGTGTGTGAATCGGTGGTTCTGAATTGGGGGAAGGAGGATTTGATCTTGGACTTTGGAGGTGGGAGGGGCGAGAACCAGCGGCAGTACCAATGGGAATTCTCCCTGCTTGAGTGTCATCGGTCTCCGGGAAGAGTCCTTTGTGGCTTCACCTGAAGAGGAGGATTCATGGCAGAGACAAGGGGAGAAATTGGGAAGGGGGATCCGTTCGGTATTGTGAGTGGCTACAGCTCAAGTGGGGTTCATGGCAGCCCTAGATGAGACCCTCCCCTTTCTTTGCTTAGCCAGGGATTCCCGCTTCCCCCCATTCTTATTTTCCCCCATTGGCATCTACAACAGCAATTCTTGGAACCAAAATCCATTTGGGCTTTCACTGGGTCTCCAAACATCATCCGCACCTGGGTGCAGAAGCTAACCATCCAGGGGTGGGATGGCCTGCATGATCAGCGGAGTTGCCCAATGGACTGCTGGGCCGGTCAACAGATGGATGATGAATCCCACCTTTTCACAATCTGTCTGGAAATCAACCCACCTCAAACACGTGAAGAGCTGGCATTGTCCCAGAAATGCCTGGAACTGCTCCCAAGTTCTGTCAAAGGTATCAGGCAGCGATGCTGGGCCTTTCCTTCGGGGGTCTGCTGAAGCAGCTGCCTGCATTTGGGCCAACTGGGAGGAGAGCTGGGCCATTGGCTGGGCTAACTGCACGTTGACCGCTAGAAGTTGTTCCATGCTCCCACAGGGCAAGCAGTGCTGAGGGGAGGGGAATGTAGAGGCTGGGGCAAACTATGCTGCCCTCTTACACACACACACATACACTCACACACACACACACGCCAAGAGTCTACAGTTGTTTATTCAAACTCCCCAAACAGGCCCACAGAAAGCTCCCCTGTTGATAATAAAGAGAATGTATATTTAATCCTTCATGTATTAACTGCAGCTTGAATTGTATTTGCACAACATTGGAAAAGTGTAGAGATTCCTATGGATGAGAAGGTGATAAGGAAAATATCTGAATGTGCAGAAATGAACAGATTAACATTCGCAATGAAGGAGAAAGAGCAAACTGGATATTACATGATTTGGGAAATATTTTACCAATGGTTGGAGAATAAAAAAGGAGTTTGGAAATGGAGAAGGCTAAAAAAATAAGTAGAAAATATATTTAGAGACATAAAGAAGATGAAAACTGTTAGTAAGTGTATGATGAGAATAATGATGTTTAATGTTAATATGGTATCATCACTAGAAGATATTAAGGAAAATGGAGAGTTTTATAATGTTTAAATGTTCAAAATATGATAATACTAAGCTTAGGGATGTTAATGTTAATATGAATGTGAAAGATGTGGCAAACGAGGAACAATGTTGCACAGAGATGTTTGTACCCTGACGACACACAGCATAAGGAAAGATGGAATGTTTATTTTTGTAATTGAAACATAATAATAAAAATTATATATATAAAAAGAAAGCACCCATCTTGCACAGGTCTGGATTCCAGGCTCAGCATGGCAAGATTCCCTGGGTAAGTGAGTCCAATGGGCACCCACGAAATCCAGGAAATCCGTCCATGAGTCTAAGAGGTCAGGATAGATGGCAGGGGTCTAGAACTGGGCACTTTGCTCTAGCAATGCTCAAGTCTTCAGAGCGGGATGAAGCAGGCAATGCCAGTGCAGCCCTTTAAGAGAGGGAAGGTGGCATCCTCACAAGTAGCCCAGCTGCCTGCCTCCCGTCTGCTCTACGTGTCCTTGGATCAGGAGGAGGTGTGGACTCCACATCCTCCTCATTGCTAACGGGCAGCAGTTGCTCCCGGTCCTCGCCTGGGGCCTCCTGGCTAACTTGCTGCAGCTGTGGCTTCCCTTGTTCTGCCTCCGCCTTCCCTCATCAGATGACCCAGCTGAGGCTGCTCCATCAGGCCAGCCCTCTCCGAGCCCCGATCCTGACCAACACTTGACTCCGTGCTTTTTCTCTGCTGACTGAAACGCCCCCTCCTCCTCTGAAGTCATGTCTACAGAGGGGCCTGGGGGGGATCCATGACAGGTGGGGACTGTGCATGAGATGTCTCCTTCATGAGAGTGGCCAGGAGGAGCTGGAAGCCTGGGGAGATACGCAAGAGCTCAAAGTGAAGGAGACCCTCCCGAGTGGCTAGGAGAGGCAGAGGCCTGCGATGATCAGCCAAGACCTTGATGGACATTGGGGGTCAGAAAGAAAGGGATGAATGGAAAACTGCACTCAACTGCCAGTTATATGGTGATCCAGAGATCCCGTCTCTGAAGCTCTTTAAACACTCCCTGCATCTCCTCTTCAGGGCTTCTCCCTCTGGGAAGCCTCTCCTCCCCAGTCCTCACATTCTGATGGTTCCTCTCTCCTGCGGCCTCTTTCCTGGGAGGGAAGAGAAGGGCTCCTTCTGAAGGCCTCTCCACCCTCCCTGCATGGATCTGGCTTCCCCCTGAGGGGATCCTTTGAGGGGAAGGGAGGGATCTCCTCTTCCCGGGACTCTTTCCACCCATCGAGGGTTGAAATGGCTTCTCCTCTTGGTTCTCTGGCTGCTTTTCCTCCAATACCTTTGAGGTCCCCATTGAGATGGAGGGGAATCTCCTCCCGGGTTACGTCCAGTTCCTTCCAAGATTGGGCTCTGATTAATCCTCATCCACTCCAAGACACAAATAGAGAAACTCCCATTCAAAGACAAGAATGGGAGATCTGTCTACCTGATTTGTGTTTCTTCTTTGACCCTCCCCAATATTTTCTTCCTCTGCTTATAATTAGATGACTGTTTGGAGGCTGTTTTCCTTCTGACTCCGTCCCAGAGAACTGAAGGCCTCCTTGCTGGGCCTTTCCTGGAGGTCACCAGAGGAACCGGTTTCTTTCTACTCCTAAGTGGGCCCCACTTCCCTTGGACTCAGAAGAGGAGGGAGGGGCAGGGAAGGCCGGACTGAAGAGGGGAAAGTCTAAGAAACCATCCTCCTTTTTTCCATCTCCTGCAGAGGGGAGTGAAATGCTCCTTCCCTCCAGGAGCCCCTCCTGCTTCTGGAAAGCCCCCTCCTCCCTTCTTTCTGCCCCTCCACAAGGGGAGACTTGGCTTCTCGGAGCCCCCACAACTTGGCTTCTCTCTCTTTGGGGAGACAAAGACGTCCCAGGAAGAGAGACCAGGCTCCTTCTCCAGGCGCCTGAAGGTCGCAGCGCTTTGGATGGGGGACAAAACCTTCAGCTGAACCTGGCAGGAGTGAATGGGGAGGGGGGCTGAGTTCTTTTCTCCTTTTGGTTTTGGGACTTTATCTCCTCTGAGGATGGATGGGTGGATGGGGGAGCAGCAGCTCAGACGCCCCCCCAGGGCCTGATCTGGGGGTCCTTCTGGATCCACAACTCCTGCCTGAGGAGCAGGGGGGCAGCCGTGGTCAGGAGGGGCCATGGAAGAGTTTGGGGTTTTTCCCCAGTCGCTCCCTTTCCTGGGCCACCTGGCTCCCTTCACGGCCACTCCACGCCCTGCTCACCCCCAGGATGGACTACCGCAGTGCTGTCTCCGTGGGGCTGCCCTTGGAGAGCTCCGGGGACTCTGGCTGAGGCAGAAGGCAGCTGCGACGACATTTGTGTCTCTGCCTAAACAACAGTGGACAAAGACAGGAGGGCCTCCACCCACAACGGTTCTTTTAGTTCAAAGTTAACAACAGCACTGAAAAAAGGGACATGACAGTTTTTCACACTTACAATTACTGCAGTATCCCCATTGTCACGTGATCAAAAGTCAGACTTTTGGCAACTGTCTCATATTTATGACGGTCGTAGTGTCCCGGACTCATGGGATGGCCTTTTGGGACCTTCGGGCGAGCAAAGTCAGTGGGGAAGCCAGATTCACTTAACAACTGTGGCAAGAAAGGTCATACAATGGGGCAAAATTCACTTAATGACTGTGTTATTTAGCAACAGAAATTCTGGGCTCCACTGTGGTCATAAGATGAGGATTGTCTGTAGTCTTATTTGGAAGCCTCCTTCCCAAATGGTGAAGCGACATTCAACACAAAGACCCATAATCGCACACAAAGGGCCAGAGTTTGACTGTGACAGAAGGGGATGAATGGAGGCAGGTGGGAACTCCTGGGACTTTGATGCCTTCAGACGGAGCCCCTTCCTCACCTGGGATGAGACCCCAGTTAGATCCCCCAGGGAGAGACTCACACAGAAGGGGCATAAATTGGGGTCTGCTTTACCTCTTTCTTGAACTCTAAGCAACTGTGTTCCTTACAATTTATGCCCCTCAATTTAATGAACGTGTGGTATTATGGGATGCAAATATGTAACATGTTTGAGTACATGTAACTGATTTCCTATGCAAAGGTTGCTTTTATCCTGTCCAATCAACTTTCCCCTTTCATTTTTCTTTGCTGTACCAACTATAAAAAGGAATGCAAGAGCGGTCTCTGTGTTCTCCCTTTTCATAGGGAGATCCCACTTTATCAGGGCACCCTCATAAACGGCTTCTAAGTGATATTCCAACTCGATCGCTTATTGGGAAGGTAAACCAAGGCAGATTTGACTATCAGGCACAAGGAGTTTTGAAATCACGTCCAGTTTAGGATTCGTACAGGGCCATGATGGTGAACCTATGGTGTAACCATGTCGCCCATCACGCACGGCCTTGCCTGTTCGCTTTCCAGGCCTCTGGCACGCATACACGTGCGACAATCAGCTGTACTTCACGCACCTGGCAGTGCTGAAAACCAGCATGTGCATTCGGGCCAGCCAGCTGATTGTCAGGTGTTTATGGGCACCAGGGGTTCAACTTTTCCAGAGCGCAGTCCCTTCCTGCATGGCAGTGCCAAAAAGCAGTGTGCACATGTGACCCAGCCAGCCGATCTTTGCGCACGCATGTGCCCCAGAATCTGGAAGTTCGGTTTTTCTGGAGCACAGCCACGACAAGCACGCTCATATGCAATCCACGGGCACGCAACATTTCCACACCTTTTTGGCACTTGGTGCAGAAAAGGTTCACCATCCCTGGCTTAGAGACTTCTAAGAACCAACCAGGATAGCTTCCAAACCACGATCAGGGTCTTGAGGTTATATGTGAGTCCAATTAATTGTGCCACGTTTCACATCTGATGCCCATAAAAATCCATGGTTTCTGCCTTATGCAACCTGCCCAATGACTGATGGTCTCTTCAAGTGTGTTTGTTGCTTTCCAAAATGGAGGTCACATGTGGAGAGTTGTTGGTCTGCATCCGGGTTTTTCAAACTTTAAGATGAATGGACTTCAACCCCCAGAATTCCCCACCCAACAATGTATCTCCCAGGATTCATTGGCCATCAAGCTGTCCAGGGAATTCTGGGAATCAAAGTCAGTTCATCTTCAAGTTCCCAGTTTGAAAAATGCTGGTCTATATTCTCCCCTTGTGTCAGGAGTTCAACTCTGCACCAAGACTGGGCTAATCCACACATTTCTGAATAAACATGAGACAATTTTGCAGATGAATCTTGGGTTGTTTGGCTAATCCCTGATTAGGCTTCCTCCTTTTTAAGATTTTGTTTTATATCTCTGGTTTTTATCTTTATCTCCCCCCTCGGAAGACCCAGCCCTGCATGGCTTCTCCTTCACAGGAGCCTCTCCTGGAAAGACACGAAGCCAAAGCGAAGCTGGAGAAACCCCGGGGGCTGCATCCCCCCCAACATTCAGCCCTGGGACCCGTAAACCAGGATAGTCTTTCCCAAGGAATCAGGGTGGGGGGAGGTGCCCCAGATCCCCTCCTCCTTCCTGGCCATCTTGGGCCTTTTCTATGGATCTGGTCTTTGCATTCCCAAGTGCCTTATGCATGGAAAGAGGTGGCAGTGGAACATGGGACTTGGGCTCCCCACTTCCCAGGACTCAGAAGACGGAACTTGGAGGGGGCTTTCCATCTGCAACACGAGACTCCTGAGCTCCCCTTTCTCCCCCCCCTTCATTCCTCCCTTGGGGTGAGGGGCAGCCTTAATTTTTCCATCTCTTTTCACTTGGTTTCTTCTGACTTCTCCCTCTCTGTGTGTTTATTTGTGGGTGTTATTTTTTTCAACTGGGCAAAGTTCTGCTAACTACTTTTTCATTAAAGTTGATTTTATTCTGGAAGTCTGGCCACACTATTGTATCAGCCCGTTTGTAGGGAGGCCATTGGGCATTGACTTTCAAAATACAACAAATGTTGGCATAGACTCAGCAGGCAGCTACTTCAGATCTGTGGCATGCTGGGACATTAACTGTCTCCTGGGGTTTTCTCTCTAACCACGATACCAACAAATGTCGCATTTCTAGATAGCTTCAGCCACAGGCACCGTGTATTCCCTCTGGGGCCTCTTTCAAGCATGGAGCTCCCAAACCTCTCAATTCTAGATGACGGATTTAATCTAATCTCTTCCCCTGTTATTATGAGTCACATGAGGATTATTTCCCTTTCATTTCCCTCCAGAGAATTCCCCAACAACCTTTGAGTCCAAGAACTGGTTGAATTATCCAGGGATCCCTCCTGAGAGGGAGAGTTATAATAAAAGTTTCAGCTTTGGGCAGAGAAATATGGAGTTTAGGGACAAGCAAGGTCTGTGCTCTTGAATGTCCGTCTCTCTCCTTTCCAGATGAAACTGAGTGTTTCTCTGTGTTGAGAAAAAGCAACTGGATCATATTCCACCTTGTGAGAATCCTTTGATTCTTCTAATTCTTCTTTAGAAAAAGAAAAGGGATTCATTCATTCACCCCATGAATGATGGACCTCCTGCTTCTTCTTCTGATGCTGCTTTTGTTTCATCCAGTCTCTGGGAAGCTGAGAATGAAATGCCCACAGAGTTTGGAGAACCAGGATGGAAAACAACCACAGAGCTTTTACAGCCCAGGAGACCATCTCATCAGTATAGTCATCAGTGGAGAGGAAAAATTGCATGTAAACTTGCTTTTCAATGTGGCTCCTTCTCTTCAGTTTGTGTTCAATGATTTGTAAGTCATTCAGGGTGATGGAGTTGCGCCCCCTCCATTCTAAAACTTTCCTTCTTTTCTGTTTTTTTTTTTTTTCATTTATTCCTATATTGGGGGATATGTCTAATTTCCTGAATGGTTTTGATTTCCATGGCTTCTCTCTTTTGTCTGATTTTGTGAAAGAGACTCAAAAAGGGGTCTGAAAAAAAAAGAAAGGACTCCAGATTATTTTCCTCTCTCACTTCAATCCTTAATTTATCACTTGAATAATGAATTGTATTTAAGGTAGTGGTTGAACCAATTGTAGTTGCTGTACCTCTGCCAATTCCCATATTTGTGTAACTGATCATTGCTCTTGGATCAATGTTGGCTGAAGGTTCAGTAGGCTTCTGGAGGATTATACATTAAAAACAGTATTTGTTGTTGCTGTTGATTATAATAACACTCTTTTTTACAATAGGAATGTTGATGGTTTTTCATACGGCTTACTATTCATTTTCAACATTGAAATGGTCAACAAGATTTCCCGGCTCCTGCACAATCTCACACTTGGCTACAACGTCCATGACAACTATTTGAGCACCATCCGCACTTCAGATGCCTTGCTGGACATTCTCTCCACTGGAGAAGCCAATGTCCCCAATTATGGCTGTGGAAGAAAGGACAACCTCATGGTTTTTCTTGATGCAGCTGACAGGGACATCTCCATCCAGATGTCAACATTAGGAGGCACCTACAAAGTCCCACAGGTTTGTGTGTGTTTTTCTCCATCTGGTAAAGTGAGTGGTGGGTGGTGGTGGGTGAGCAATAGATGCAATCATGTCTTCTCCATGGGATGCAAGAGCTGCTTTTCTCCATATTAGCAAAAATGTCAATATTTTACCCCTTTTTGTTCATGTTGAGATTAATCATAAAAGGCCTGAAATGCAAGCAATACATTCCCTGGAGAAGACATTCTACCAACTATTTGACTCATCAAAAAACATCCTTGGTTGTTGGGGCCCCTATTGACATATTCATTTTCACATATAAATAATGCCAGCCCTATCCACTCGGATTGACGTTGGCAATAGTAGCATTTTATCTATCTAAAAAGTGGAATAAAAAGGACTCTAGCAATTATAGGCGAAATAGATTAGCAGATATTGTGGGTAAAATGTATGCCATGATCCTTTTAGTTAAACTTGAGAAAAATGCATTCCTTGCAGAAGAAACAGAAGGTTTAGGTAGTGAATAGCTATATAGATTTTATAATAAATATTGCATGTCAATAATCTAATATTGGTAACAAATTTGTCTTGATATATCTTATTTATATCAGCAAAGTAAAACACGGTTTGCTGGCTTTCTAGATGTTAATGCATTTGTCATAATTAACAGAGAAATTATAGGAAATTGATTGCCCTCAAAATGAAGCTCCGCCTGTTGGCCCTGTTCCAGGCTCTTTCTCCGGGTCCTTGTTTGAGAGGGAGGTTTGGGCTCAATGGAGCAATGAGAAGAAGGATTGATACTTACCAAGGAGGAAGGGAAGGAAGCATATTTGAACCCTTATTATTCAGTCTAGATATTGACAATTTACTTCAACTAAAAAAGGATCCCAAAACAGATCATAAATAAATGTTATTTCATTCTTTGTCAAAAAGGGTTAAATTAGTGGACCAGCGAAATGGAGTGCACATATTATAAAGTACTTGGATTTTAGAAAGTAAACGACCATCTACTTCTTGGTAAATTAAAAATATATGGGATAGACAGCATCAGCCCCAGAAGGACTCAGACTGTGGTCCTCAATGGAACTACATCTACATGGAGGGAAACAAGCAGTGGGGGACCCCAAGGCTCCATTTTAGGCCCAGTACTCTTCAACATCTTCATCAATGGTTTGGATGAGGGATAGATGGGGAACTTTACAGATGACACTAAACTAGCAGGAATAGCCAACAGCCCAGAAGATAGGCTCAAGATCCAGATGGATCCTGATAGACTTGAACCCTGGGCCTATCTAACAAAAATAAAGTCTTACACTAAGGCTAGAAATACCAAATGTACAGGTACAGATTAGGTGAAACCTGGCTCAATAGCAGTAACTGTGAGAGGGATCTTGGAATCTTAGTGGACAACCCCTCAAATATGAGCCAACAATGTGTGGCAGCAGCCAAAAAAAGCCATTGGAATCCTAGGCTGCATCGACAGAAGGAGAGCATCAAAATCATGTGAAGTATTGATACTGCTTTCTGTTCTGACCCCCTCCTCTTGTATACCAAGACACTCCGACACAAAGTCTCTTCAAAGATGTTTATTGACATACAGGTTCAACCTTGGCAGCAATCCAGCCTGCCAAGGTCAAGATAGCACTCTGGGCAGCAATCCAGCTACAGCGACACCCCTTGGCAGCAATCCAGCTACCAAGTTCCAGATAATCACCTTAGCAGCCAAGGTCCAGGGAACAAATTGACAGTAATCCAGGTAAAACCTTTAGCAGCAATCCAGCCTGCCAAAGTATGACACAGATCTGAGCTTCTCCAACTCCAATGATCAGTTGATTCCTGCAAAGGGTGTGTCCACAAGCAGTCCCTTTATAGTCTGGAGAGGAGTCTAATGATCAGCAGCTGAGAGCCATTACCTCCGGTAATTGCTCAATTGCTCCTTACGCCGGGTAGCACGTCGGTAACGAGCATCTAATAGCTCACTGCTGTCTGACTCACTGTCCTGTGACTCCTCCCCACTGCTCCAAGGCATGACATCAGGAGCCCCCTTCCTTTGGCTTTCACCACTGCTCCATGCCTCAGGCGCCCCCTGGTGGCCAACCAGCCTCTCTGCGCCCTGCTCAGTGTCAGAACCCTGTCCAGGGTCCCCCACCTCCTCTTGAGCTGACTCAGAGGACACCTCGCTGTCGGAGTCTGGTGGCAGCGGCACCGGCACCGGCTGGGCCACAACACTATCCCTCACTGCAGGGCCCTTCCCCCGGGCCTGACGCTCGGGATGCGGTCGGGAGGGAAAACGTCCATGATAGGCCCGCACCAAAGCTGGAGCATGCACAGCCGTCGCATCGGTCCAGGTCCCACCGTCCGAGTCCTCGTCCGCCCAGTCGACCAAATACTGGAACCGACCCTTGAGCCATCTCGAGTCACGGATCCGGGTCACTCTGTGCGATGGCCGTGCGTGCACCTCAGGCGACGACGGCAGGGGCGAAGAGGGACGTCGGAGAGGACAATCCGACCGCTCAGGGATCAGGAGCGAGCGATGGAACACCGGGTGTACTCGCATCGAGCGCGGGAGGGTCAGGCGATCGGCCACCAGATTGATAACGGTCTCCACAGGGAACGGCCCCAGATACCGGTGGTCCAACTTCCTCGTAGGCCGGTGGGACGGAAGATGCCGCGTGGACAACCACACGCGATCACCCACGGCCAATTCCGGCACCACACGGCGAGACCTGTCCGCCACCCGCTTGTAATCCTCCTTCGCCTGATTCAAGTAGCGGCGCACCATCTGGTGAACCGCCTGAAGCTCAGAGAGGAAATCCTGCGCTGTGGGGACCGGAGAGTCCACGGGGGTGAGAGGGAAAAAACGAGGGTGGTACCCGACGTTCACCATGAAAGGCGTCGTCCGTGTGGAGGAGTGCTACGAGTTGTTGAACGCAAACTCCGCCACGGCGAGATACTCCGCCCAATTGTTCTGCTGCTGGTTCACGAAGCAGCGCAGATATTGTTCCAGAATCCCAATCACCTTCTCCGTCCCTCCATCGGTTTCGGGATGGTGCGCCGAGGACAGACAAACTTGAACGTCAAGAGCGGCCATTAGCCCTTTCCAGAACTGGGCCGTGAATTGTGTACCACGATCGGAGACGACCCGGTCAGGTAGGCCGTGCAGCCGGAACACGTGCTGGATGAACATGCGGGCAGTGGCGCGGGCTGTCGGCAATCTCCAGCAGGGGATGAAATGCGCCATCTTGGTGAGCATGTCCACCACCACTAGGACTGTAGTGAAACCGGACGACGGAGGCAGTTCCGTCAAGAAGTCCATGGACACGGCTCCCCAGGGTCTATCCGGGGTCGGCAATGGCTGTAGCAAGCCTGGAGGAGCTCCCGTCGCTGATTTGGCCTGTCGACACTGCACACATGACGTGACGTACGTCTGCACGTCGTGTCGCAGGCGAGGCCACCAAAACGTACGGGAAACCAGGTGCAAAGTTTTGAACAGGCCAAAGTGTCCCGCTGCCGGAGTATCATGACATTGGGAGAGAACCAATCCACGGAGCGGTCCTGCAGGCACGTAGAACTGATCCCGATACCTCAAAAGGTCCTCGTCAAAGGTCCACGGGGATGTCGGCCCTACCTCTGCCCACCGTTGTTCCACCCACTCGTCGTTTCGCTGCGCATTCCGTATCAACGACCGTAAATCCACGGGTTCCTGGATTGCAGCAAAGGACTCGACGGGTAGGACCATCCGGGGGGGCAGTGAGTCAGCAGGGTCTGAGTACTCCGGCTTTCTAGATAGGGCATCCACCCTCTGGTTCAAGGCACTGGGGATATACGTGACCTTGAAGTGGAACCGGGCAAAAAACAGAGACCACCGGATCTGGCGCTGATTGAGCTTCCGCGCTGTTGTCAAAAACTCCAGATTCCGATGGTCTGTCCGGACTTCGACCTGATGCCTGGCCCCCTCCAGGTGATGTCGCCAGGCTTCGAACGCCGCCTTGATAGCCAGCAACTCCTTCTCCCAGATGGTA
This sequence comes from Natrix helvetica, assembly GCF_964273705.1. Classification (NCBI taxonomy): domain Eukaryota; kingdom Metazoa; phylum Chordata; class Lepidosauria; order Squamata; family Natricidae; genus Natrix; species Natrix helvetica. The sequence goes on from NW_028113569.1 coordinate 48,884, forward strand.
TAATTGCGCTCGGAAGGATTGAGTTTCCGAGAGTAATAGGCGCAAGGGAAAAGGGTGCCATCAGGGGCGTGAGCCTGCAATAACACTGCCCCCACCGCGATGTCGGACGCATCCGCCTCAACTACAAAGGGGCGATGGGGATCAGGGTGTTTCAAGATCGGCTCCTTTGTAAAAGCGCGCTTCAAGGCCACGAACGCTTGTTGTTCCATGGACCCCCAGTGAAACGGCACTTTCTTTTGCAGGAGCCGAGTGAGGGGCGCGGTCAAGAAAGCAAAGCCGGGGATGAAGGACCGGTAGTAGTTGGCAAACCCGAGGAGTCTCTGAACGTCTTTCATCCGTCGAGGAGATTGCCAACTTCGTAATGCCTCCACCTTGCCTGGCTCCATCGCAATTCCTTCAGGGGATATACGGTGCCCCAGGAACTCGATGGTGGTCTGCCAGAACTGACACTTCTCCAGCTTGGCAAACAAGCAATGCTTTCGAAGGCGCTGCAAGACCTGACGCAAATGCTGTTGATGATCCTTCCGAGACGTAGAGTAGATCAAGATGTCGTCCAGGTAGATGACGACAAACTGATCCAAAAGGTCCCGAAAGATATCATTCATAAAATGTTGGAAGACAGCTGGGGCATTGGTCAACCCGAACGGCATGACCGTATACTCGAAATGTCCGTATCGGGTGCCAAAAGCTGTCTTCCATTCGTCCCCCGCCCTGACTCGAACCAGATTGTAAGCTCCACGTAAGTCCAGTTTTGTAAACACCACGGCCTCCCGGAGCCGCTCCAACAACTCGGGAATCAGAGGCAACGGGTAGCGATTACGGATCGTGATGGCGTTCAAGCGCCGGTAATCGCAACAAAGTCTTAGATCCCCGGTCTTCTTTTTGATGAACAAAACCGGGCAGACAAGGGCGAAGACGAAGGCTGGATAAAACCCCGGGCCAGGTTCTTGTCAAGGAAGTCCCGCAATGTGGCCAACTCCGGTTCAGACATGGAGTATAGGCGGCCCGTCGGGAGTTTCGCATCAGGTACCAGGTCAATGGGACAGTCGTAAGGCCGGTGTGGTGGCAGTTGATCCGCCTCCTGCTCGCTAAACACGTCCGCGAACTCCGCTAAATCCGGCGGCACTGTCACCTCGGCCGAACTGGGCACCTGAGCCGCGCAAACATGACGGGTATGGTCCACGCATTGCAAGGACGGGAACGAGATGCGGTTCTGCGACCAGTGGATCTGGGGATCGTGCGCCCGCAGCCAAGCCAAGCCCAACACCACGGGGAAATGCAGACCCGAAGCCACGTAAAATTGAATGGCCTCCTCATGCTCCCCGAGGATCAGGCACAAAGGCTGCGTGGCGTTCTTGATGGGCCCAGACAGAAGCACCCGGCCGTCAATGGTCTCCACTCGCATCGGAGGGTCTACCGGGCACAGAGGGACGTGATATTTCGTGACAAACGCTGCATCCATAAAATTCGTGGTAGCCCCGGAATCGACCAAGGCATGGGCTGGTATTCCCTGCAAACTACCCAAGAGAATGTGCGCTGCAAGAATCAGATGTCGTGGAGGCCCCTCCGCCTCTGTTCCGGCCTGTGCCCGACCCGAAGTCTCCCTCAGAGTGGGCCTCGCCCATTTCCCGACACGTTGCTGAGGGGAGGCCGCAGTCCGCACAGCCCCCCTACCCTTTTTGGGGCAAACCAAAGCCAAGTGTCCAAAATCCCCACAGTAGAAACACAACCCCCCTGCACGCCGTCTGTCCATCTCCGTGCGCAACAAGCGGGGTTTGGCGGCACCCAACTCCATGGGCTCCTCCCGTGTAACTGCAGTCTCGTGAGGGACCGGCATCCTTTTGGTCTCCTGGGACACGTGGCGAGGCCTCCGCCTCTGCAGCCGGGCGTCTATCCGGAGGCACAAATGAACCAACACGTCGAACGTTGGAGGCCTGTCCACCCTCACAAGCTCGTCCTGCAGGCCATCTGATAGGCCGTCCTGGAAAGTGTCCATAAGGGCTGGCTCATTCCAAGCAGAGTCCTGACTAAGCAGCCGGAATTCGCTGACATAATCCTGCAAAGAACCACGCCCTTGGTGCAACTCTTTCAGGAGTCTGGTGGCTGTTTCCCCCTTAATGGGATCTTCAAACATCAGCTGGAGATGGTTACAAAAACCCTGAAAATCATCCAGCAGGGGGCTCGGTTGGGAGAGCAATGGAGTGGCCCACCTCGCTGCTGTGCCTGAGAGCAAGCTGATGATAAATCCCACCTTCGTCCGGTCAGTGGGAAAGTCCTCCGCTCTCAAGCTGATAAACAGCTGGCATTGGCCCAGGAACGCTGCAAACATTGCTTGTTTGCCATCAAACTTGTCTGGTGTAGCCACTGGACATTTCCTCCTTGGCTGGAGGGGGTTTGCAAGCCCCTGGAGCTGAGAGACCTGACCAGCCAGCAAAGCAATCAGTTGAGCCAACTGGGCCATCTCAGCTTGTAGGTGCTCCATTGCAACTTAATGGAGTTTTGTTTGGGGCAGGAATCAATCTGTTCTGACCCCCTCCTCTTGTATACCAAGACACTCCGACACAAAGTCTCTTCAAAGATGTTTATTGACATACAGGTTCCACCTTGGCAGCAATCCAGCCTGCCAAGGTCAAGACAGCACTCTGGGCAGCAATCCAGCTACAGCGACACTGTAATGATCTAGTGATCAGCAGCTGAGAGCCATTACCTCCGGTAATTGCTCAATTGCTCCTTACGCCGGGTAGCACGTCGGTAACGAGCATCTAATAGCTCACTGCTGTCTGACTCACTGTCCTGTGACTCCTCCCCACTGCTCCAAGGCATGACATCAGGAGCCCCCTTCCTTTGGCTTTCACCACTGCTCCATGCCTCAGGCGCCCCCTGGTGGCCAACCAGCCTCTCTGCGCCCTGCTCAGCGTCAGAACCCTGTCCAGGGTCCCCCACCTCCTCTTGAGCCGACTCAGAGGACACCTCGCTGTCGGAGTCTGGTGGCAGTGGCACCGGCACCGGCTGGGCCACAACAGCTTTCTAATGCCTTGGTAAAACCACCCTTGGAATAGTGCATTGATGGTGAACCTTTTCGGCAATCTGGAAGAGGAATTGCCCAGTGTGCATGCCACTGCGGGTAGGTGCACCAGGCAGCTCCTCTTCCGGTTTCTGGCTCGCACATGTGCCACGATCAGCTAGTTGGTCAGGGACGTGCGGTCAGGGGTGGCAAGGGAGGCAGAGCCTCACCTCTCTTCATGAAATAATAGTATATAATATTATATACTATATATATGTGTAATATTATAATATTATATACATCCGTCCGGCCGCGCCCAGGAGCTGCGGAGGCAGAAATGTTGTCGGCGCTCCCGGATGACGAAGCCACGAAAGCGACTGGGGGAAGGTTCTTGTCATTCCTCAGTCGCTTTCGTAGCTTCGTCATCCGGGAGCGCCGACAACATTTCTGCCTCCGCAGCTCGCGGGCGTGGCCGGACGGATGTACCCAGAGCGACGCCGAGGCGGTCCAGGTGGATGAAAGAGCGAGCGAGCGAGCGATGGAGGTCCTCGGTCGCTCGCCCGCCGGACTGCCTCGGCGCCACTCTGGCTACCTCCGTCCGTCCGCGCCCGTGAGCTGCGGAGGCAGAAATGTTGTCAGCGCTCCCGGATGACGAAGCCACGAAAGCGACTGGGGAACGACAACAACCTTCCTGCCTCTGCTGGACTTGCGCAAAATCCAGCAGAGGCAGGAAGGTTCTCGTCGTTCCCCAGTCGCTTTCGTGGCTTCGTCATCTGGGAGAGCTGAAAACATTTCTGCCTCCGCAGCTCCCGGGCGCGGCCAGATGGATGTAGCCAGAACGACGCTGAGGCGGTCCGGGCGGACAAAAGAGCGAGCGAGCGAGCAATGGAGGTCCTCGGTCACTCGCCCGCCAGACTGCCTCGGCACCACTCTGGCTACCTCCGTCAGTCCACGCCCGCGAGCTGTGGAGGCAGAAATGGCGGCGCTCCTGGATGACGAAGCCCCGAAAGCGACTGGGGAACGACAAGAACCTTCCTGCCTCTGCTGGACTGCAAAGTCCAGCAGAGGCAGGAAGGGTCTCGTCGTTCCTCAGTCGCTTTCAAGGACTGCGGAGTGTGAGCCGGCGGAGCACGCTCAGGAAGGCGGGGAATGGGATCACATGTGCTGGAGGCTGAGGCCTCCAGCACACGTGGTCCCATTCCCTGCCTTCCTGATGACGTCACCAGCCTCACCAGCCATTAACCTCACCGCACGTCACTGGTATGCATATGCCCGTGGAAACTGGAAGACTAGCTCTTCCAGTTCCTGGCACTGCCATGCGCACAAAGGCCAGCTGATCGTCATGCTCACATGCACGCAAGAAACCAGGAGGAGCAACGGGCATGGCTTTGGGTTCCACTCAGCCTAAGCTAAGAATCTGAAGCAGAGGGCACCATTTCCCCTCCTGGGGCCTCCGTGCATCCCATTTTTGGCCTCCACAGCCCCCAGAAGAACTCTGCCGGCCAAAAGCTTTGGTCTTACTTTGCAGTAAGGCCTGCGCTCAGCCGGTGGGTGGGGACTGGCAAGTGGATGGGGTGATTTGGGCGGGGCAGCCTCATGGTCCCACATGGACCAGATTAATGGCTTCAGTGGCCTGTATCCGGCCAATGGGACGTAATTTGAGGCCACCTGGTATAGGGTCTTCTTCTTGAGCAGGGGGTTGGACTAGAAGACCTCAAAGATCCTTTCCAACCCTTTTATTTTGTTATAAGTTCTGTTATGGGTACACATGTTTAGCATGCTAAATATCTATTGGAACATGCTGATTTACACTGTGATATTATCATACTTACACATTGGATTATATACCCTGTGAGGAAGACTTGGGTCCTTTTCTCATAATAATAATCTGATAATTAATAAATCAAGTTCAAAAGTTATGGTGTTTGGGAAATAACATCCTAACCATAGATGGTCAGCCAATAGAGCAAGTAAGACCTTTCCTTACCTGGGATAGTTTTCTCTGAGACTGAATCTTGGCTCCCTCATCATCAAAGGAGCTCAGTTAGATCAAAGACATGAGGGAAAGTGGTGCTTAAATGAAAACCTCAAAGCTCTCCAGCTTTCTCAGCCCCAATTATTGAAGTATATGAGGCCAAGTTTTCCCCCATGTTCTTACATCAATCTGGTGTTTGCAGCTTCAGAGAGAAACCACCAGCAGAACCAACCCAATCACAGCCTCCGAGGAGTATCTTGGGCTGGACAAAAGGACTCCAGCTGCTGCCCCTCAAAGCTGATTTGGGAATTTACAAAATTTCTGCTTTGTCTAAAATCAGAAAATATGGATATTGGCATTAAATTTAATCTATGGAAACTGACAGACACTGAAAGTTGTGGCTGTTAGACCAGACAAAATTCCAATTAAAGACCAATTTTAGATTGTATTACTGACAAATTGTATTAGGAACTGAGGTCTCCCTGTTTCTTGTACAACTGGAGAAGAAGCTAAAAAGATTCATCCACAAAGAATCTGGGCCTTAGAAGCATTAAAATATGCAGCAATCCTCAAAATTATAGTAGGCCCTTTATTGAACAGAATACTTCAGTTGGCATTTGCACATGTTAATCTAATTGAAATAAATTGTAGGGGTGAGATACAGTAATATGACTTACATTGTTTATAATTTTTTAATTTATTTATTTTCCACTTTTATAATACAATCTTGCTAATATTCTGTCTTTAATATTTTAAACAATGTCTAATTAACAAATGATTCTAATGCCTTCATGAGAACAAGATTGGATTTATTAAAATATAATAGTTTGGACTTGATTTGACCCCAAATATAACACAGCATTCTTCATTGTGCAAGGTTTTTGAATGCAGTTCAGAATCTGATAAGTACAGTGAAACTCTGAAGACGAAGCTACGGATTATCAGCTTTTATTTCTGCAGAAAGCAAAAGACTGGATGACCTTTTTGTCTCCCACCTTAACAGAGCAGGCAGAGCGAGAAAAACAGGCATGTGCCAAAAACTTTTCCAAACATCTTATAGCTTGCACAGAACTTCATTGCTATAGAAACATAATTTGATAACACACAAATTTCATGATTTTTGTCAGTGCTCTGAAACCCATAGACTGTAGAAGGGAAAAGAAATACATTTTTGGAGTATAACTCATAGCTTTGTTAGGGAATGCTGAACACACATTTTAAGGTACAAGCAAGGATACTTGGCAGAATGCACATTCTACTTTTCACAAGAAGTTACTTTGCTAGGCTAAGCTTGGCAATTCGCCTAGAAGTTTTATCTATGTAGTTGGCACGTTAGGTTACAATGGAGCTTCACTCAACAGCAATTTAATAAAAGCTGAATTAGGTTACACTCTGTGTATGCTCTAATGCAGTGATGGCAAATCTTTTAGAGACCGAATGCCCAAACTGCAACCCAAAACCCACGTATTTATCTCGGAGTGCCAACACGGCAATTTAACCTGAATAATGAGGTTTTAGTTTAGAAAAACAATTCATACATGATTAATGTCTTTTCTCTGAAAGCACCCCCCCCCAATAATAGCGCTTTCAATGATACAAACACCTTTTTATTGAAAGGTAAACATTTGCATTTGGCATGCTTTTGATTAGTGTGACCTTTGCTGTTGAATGCAAGCTGATAATTTTTCTAACCTTGACTCATACGTTGTAAGTTTGAGAGCAACACATGCAGCACTCAGGTCATCTGTTAGTCCAGGGGTGTCAAACTCAATTTCAATGAGGGCCCCATTGTGGTTGACTTCGGAGGCCATGGTGGGCACAGCCAGTTCCTACTGCTACTGTGCTCACTCTCTTTGGTTGCCCATGGTGTGTGCAGGAGGTCAACGTATGTGGGTCAGAGGGAGGCCAACTCTCTCTCCTTACGAGACCTAGCTTTGTAACCAAAGCATACTCAATGATAGGATGGAGACCATCAGGAGAGGTCAGGAGGATGGGACAAAGAGATGGTAAAAGGCAACAGGGCTGTTGGTGATCAAGTGCTAAGGCAGGATTTACCTCACACCCTCACTCTCTCTCCTTATAATCTCCTTCCTTCCCTTCTTTTTCCTTCCCTCTTCATTCTTTCTTCCCCTCTTTCCTTCTTTTTGCTTCCTTGCTCTCTTCTCCTCTTTCCATCTTTTTCTTTGTCTTTCCTGTCCCTTCTTGGATGCTCCAATGCAAAAGGGGAAACATTCCTTGCCTTGTGATCAAATGCCACTTTTGCTAGTAGTTTGTGGCCACTTAAAAGACCAAGAACAAACCAGGCTCAGTTTATTCCATGCTTGCATTTCATTGGGACAGACTACAGGACAGAAAAACTGTCATAATGATGGCTCTGGTAGTTGATCAGAGCTCCTCTGTTTTTTATGTACAACAGCATTTAAGAGCAGAGCTAAGTTAGTTGCTTTTCTATGAATACATAATGATCCTTGAAAGAGCTCTTCCGTAGGGACCCTGCCATGGTCTAATTCAGACTGGAAATATAGCAAAGGAAACTATTTCCCCAATTGCTTTGTCCTTTCCCCCCACTGGAAACAGCTGTTTGCAACCCACAAGGAGGGGATACTTTCCTAAGAGCTCAGAATTCAAGGATACCAATGTGCCCACGACCACCACCAGATGGATTCGTAACTGGCTGACCAACCGCACTCAACGTTTAGTCCTCAATGGAATTGTATCTATATGGAGGGAGGTATGGAGTGGAGTACCCCAAGGCTCTGTTTTGGGCCCAGTACTCTTCAACATCTTCACCAATGATTTGGATGAGGGTATAAATGGGGAACTCATCAAATTTGCAGATGACACCAAGCTGGCAGGAATAGCCAACACTCCAGAAGATAGGCTAAAGATACAGAAGGATCTTGACAAACTTGAACATTGGGCACTATCTAATAAAATGAAATTCAGTGGTGAAAAGTGTAAGATTCTACATTTAGGCAACAAAAAGGAAATGCACAAGTACAGTATAGGTGGTACCTTGCTCAACAGTAGTAACTGTGAAAGGGATCTTGGAGTCCTAGTGGACAACCATTTAAATATGAGCCAGCAGTGTGCAGCAGCTGCCAAAAAAACCAACACGGTTCTAGGCTGCATCAACAGAGGGATAGAATTAAGATCACGTGAAGTGTTAATGCCACTTTATAATGCCTTGGTAAGGCCACACTTGGAATATTGCTTTCACTTTTGGTCGCCACGATGGAAAAAAGATGTGGAAACGCTAGAAAGAGTGCAGAGAAGAGCAACAAAGATGATTAGGGGACTGGAGACCAAAACATACTTAGAACGGTTGCAGGAACTGGGTATGTCTAGTTTAATAGAAAGAAGGACTAGGGGAGACATGATAGCAGTGTTCCAATATCTCAGGGGTTGCCACAAAGAAAGGGAGTCAAACTATTTTCCAAGGCACCTGAGGGTAGAACAAGAAGCAATGGGTGGAAACTAATCAAAGAGAGAAGCAACTTAGAATGGAGGAGAAACTTCCTGACAGTTAGAACAATTAATCCGTGGAACAGCTTGTCTCCAGAAGTTGTGAATGCCCCAACAATGGAAGTCTTTTAGAAGTTGTTGGATAGCCATTTGTCTGAAACGGTATAGGGTTTCCTGCCTGGGCAGGGGGTTGGACTAGAAGACCTCCAAGGTCCCTTCCAACTCTGCTATTGTATTGTATCTCAGGGTGGGGAAGGCCATGGGGGTCCTAGTGATAGAAGAGACCCTCAAGGCCTCCCCAACCCACTAAGATACCTCCTGCTTCTCCCTCCCTTCCTGCAACAAGGACTCACTTACTTTCCAAACCTCTGTCTCCTCTCTTGTTTCTCGGCTTCTTTGCCTTTGAAGAAGGGAGAGGAGAGTTGGCTGGGAAATGCTTTTTGTGCCGAGAATAGACGCTCCTGTGTGCTATAATATTGTGCAGATTCAGGCACCCATCTTCTTTTGCAGAGTCAGGGATCCAGAAACTTTCATTCTCGGGGGTGGGTGGGTGGATGGGGAAAGTGGTTACCTGCAGGTCTCCTGCTCCCCCCTCCCCCCAACTACTTTCCACTTAGCTACTTAATGAGGCTTCTTTGTCTCAGAGAGCAGCAAATGGGGCCAGACAGAGACAGGCAATCCAAGTGTGTTTAGCAGAGAAAGCATACTTCAGCCAAGGCACCCAAACTGCTGCCAATGGTGTGGGCAACAGCTGAGCATGCAAATGGGGCCAGACAGAGACAGGGAGGGTAGAGAGTAATCTAAGTGTGTGTGTGTCTCTCTCTGTGTGTGTGTCTGTGTGTCAGGGAAAGCGTGCTTCAGCCAGGGCACCGAAACTGGTGTGGCCGACACCTGAGCAGGGTGTGTGTGTACTTTGTACTTTCCAAACTATTAGTTATGGGGGACTTCAACCTGCCGTCGACGGGCAAGTCATCCGAGGCGGCTCGGGAGTTCATGGCTTCCATGACAGCCATGGACCTGACCCAAGTAATTCAGGGACCCACACACGAGGGAGGCCACACGCTGGACCTTATTTTTATCTCTGGTCAGTGGAAGAGTGATCTGGGAATAGGGGACTTGGTTATTGCACCCCTGTCATGGTCAGATCACTCGCTTCTCCGGCTCGACTTCCCTGGCGCTACCCCCCATCGCGGGGAGGCGGAACCAGAAGGTCCTAGATGGTTCCGCCCCAGGCGACTGATGGAACCTGATAGGTTCCAGACGGAGCTTGGGCCACTTCCTGTAGCCCTGACCCGCTCCCGGATGGAGGACCTGGTGGCCGCATGGAACAATGCGGCGGCCGGGGCCTTGGACCGGGTTGCGCCTTTGCGGCCTCTCCGGTGGCAGCGAACCACCCTGGCCCCTTGGTTCTCCGAGGAGCTAAGGGTGATGAAGCGCCACAAGAGATGCCTAGAGAGCAGATGGAGATTCTCTCGCTCTGAATCTGACCGAACACAGATAAGAGCCTACTTACGGACCTACCTTGTGGCACTAAGGGTGGCTAAGCGTCGATACTACGCCACTCTTATTGCGTCCGCAGAAAACCGCCCTGCCGCCCTGTTTCGGGTGACCCGCTCCCTCCTTTCACAGAGGCCGCGGGAAGCCCCCCTGCAGGGTAGAGCAGAGGAATTTGGGGAATATCTGCAGGACAAAATCGCTCAGATCCGGAGTGAGTGGGTCTCCCTTAGTGATCCAGGGGAGACGTCGGAGGCGAGTCTTGAGGGACCATTCTGGGAGGAGTTTGACTCTGTTGCCGCCGAGGATATGGACAGGTTACGTCGGCGACTGCGGGCCACCAGATGTTTATTGGACCCGTGTCCCTCCTGGCTGATACTGGCAGCCTGGGAGGTCACACGAGGCTGGCTCCAGGGACTAGTGAACGCTTCGTTGAGCGAGGGGTCCTTGCCGGCCGTCTTGAAAGAGGCGGTGGTGAGGCCCCTGCTTAAGAAGCCTTCTCTGGACCCAGTAGAGTTAGCCAATTATCGTCCCGTCTCCAACCTTCCCTTCTTAGCGAAGGTTGTTGAGAGTGTGGTGGCGCAACAGTTCCCTCGACACCTGGAGGAAATTGACTATCTAGACCCGCGCCAGTCCGGTTTCCGGCCCGGTCACAGCACGGAGACGGCTTTGGTCGCGTTGGTGGATGATCTCTGGAGGGTGAAAGATGGGGGTTGCTCCTCCATACTAGTCCTATTAGATCTCTCAGAGGCTTTCGATACCATCGACCATGGTATCATATTGCGTCGACTGGAGGGGATGGGGGTGAGGGGCACCGTATTGCGGTGGTTCTCCTCCTACCTCTCCGGTCGGACGCAATGTGTGTTGGCAGGGGAGCAGAGGTCGACCTTGAGGCCACTCATGTGTGGGGTGCCCCAGGGGTCGGTCCTCTCACCTCTCCTGTTCAACACATACATGAAACCGCTGGGCGAGATCATTCGAGGATTCGGGGTTGATTATCATCTGTATGCCGATGATACCCAGTTATACATCTCTACCCCGAATCACCCCAACGAAGCTGTTGAGGTGATGTCCCGGTGTCTGGAAGCCGTCCGGGTCTGGATGGGAGACAACAGACTCAGGCTCAACCCTTCTAAGACAGAGTGGCTGTGGTTACCAGCGCCCCACTTCAGCCAGTGGGTTCCATCTCTGGCCATTGGGGGTAAACAATTGCCCCCCGTGGATAGGGCGCGTAATTTGGGCGTCCTCCTAGATACCCGGCTGTCGCTGGATGTCCATGTGACGGCCGTGGCTAGGGGGGCGTTCCATCAGGTTCGCCTGGTGCACCAATTGCGCCCCCTACTGGAGCGGGACGCCCTTCGCACAGTCACTCATGCCCTCGTGACGTCCCGCCTTGATTACTGCAATGCTCTCTACATGGGGCTCCCTTTGAGATGCACCCGAAGGCTGCAGCTGGTCCAGAATGCAGCCGCGCGGACAATTATGGGGAGTACTAGGTACTCCCATATAACACCGCTCCTGCGTGAGCTGCACTGGCTACCTGTGGCTTTTCGGGTGCGTTTCAATGTGTTGATTATCACCTTTAAAGCGCTCCATGGCTCAGGACCTAGCTGTTTGCGGGATCGCATCCTACCCCATACATCCCTGCGACCAATTCGCTCTCACAGAGAGGGACTCCTCCGGGTACCATCCGCTAAGCAATGCCGGCAGGCGGTGCCCAGGAGTAGGGCCTTCTCTGTGATGGGCCCAACCCTCTGGAACGACCTCCCCCCCGATATTAGAATTACTGCTGATCTCCGCTCCTTCCGTAAGAAACTCAAGACCCACCTGTTCCAATTAGCTGGCCTGGCCCAATCGCAATTACAATCATGATCTAATCCCGACCTTCCTGGCCGGTATTTAAAATTTTTAAATTCTGGGGTATTTTAATTGGTTTTAATTGGTTTTAATCATTAGTTAATTTATGACTATTGTACAGACTTTGTGCTTAATTTGTTTGTCTGGGGTTTTGTATTTTTGTTGTTTATTGTATATTTTATTTCTGTCTGTACACCGCCCCGAGTCCCCTCGGGGAGAGGGGGCGGTTTATAAATTTAATAAACTGAAACTGAAACTTTCATCCCCATTCAAGCAGGGCCTCTTATTTCCCCCCCCCCCCAGCAAATTTGGGGCATGCAGGATGCTGCCACCTAAGCACCATGATTGCCCCCTCCCCAGCCAGCCAGCCAGCCAGCCCCACCTGACCTGCTCCCTGCCGGCTCCTGCAAAGCCTTGCCATTCTCCTCCTCCTCTTCTTCTTCGTGTCGTCCTCCTCCTCCGCCCATGTGGCAGTGGGCTCCACAGGACAGGTTTTCATTTCTGCCCTGGGGCAGAAAACTCTGGTGGGCTGGAAGTGAGTGTGAATGGCCTGGCTCTCCAGTGCTTCCTGGCTCAGTTGGAGGCTTCCTTCAGCCTTCAAACAGTTGCAGGGCTTGTTTGGGGTTTTTTGCTTCCAGGTTGGTGCAGGAGGCTTTCCAGGGCCAAAATGGGGGGGGGGGAAACCCTGTGCTTTCTGCACCCCATTTTGGCCCTGGAAAGCCTCCTGCACCAACCTGGAATCAAAACATAAAAAATAAAACCCCTGCAACTGTTTGAAGGCTGAAGGAAGCCTCCAACTGAGCTAGAAAGCACTGGAGGCCCAGACCTGTGGGAACAAGGTCGCCATGGTATATATGCAGATCAGGTTTCCTGATTGGAATGCATATATGGAATTTGGGACTGGAATAAATTGAGTAGTAAATGCGGGTTGAGATGGATGCCCACTGGGAGGTCCCAAATTAGAAAGCTATGCTTGCAAAGCTAAAGTAATATCAAAACCATCTTAACAGGGACTTTCAAACTGAGGAAGTTACAGCTTGCAATGTAGAAAATGTAGCTGCACTGTGTATATTTCTGCATATCCTGTTCCAACCACATAACCATGAACTGTATGTTTCTATGGCTTGCCACACCTACACAGGAAACTATGGTGTACGATTCGCGGAACCCTGCCCTCCTTTTTACCCCAATAAAAAGAGCTCCCCGAGACTGTTCGGGGCGGCGATTTCATCCCGAACGGTGTCACAGCCTTCTTTTCATGTGTCTCGCCCCCGGTATGAGAGGCAGCCTCAAACCGGGCCAAAATTCCCTCAGGTCGCCACTGCTAGTGGGGCCCCATGGGATCACCGCACAGACCATTCACTTCCAGCCCAGCAGAGTTTCCTGCACAATGTGAGCACACACACACACACACACACACTGCATACTCATGCATCCCTCGCCCTCGCCCTTGGCAATTTTAATACCCACCTCTGTTAGCAACCCACAAGGAGGGGATACTTTCCTAAGAGCTCACAGTTCGGGAATAACTTGGGGGGGTGAACCCTGCGCTTTCCATGCCTCATTTTGGCCCTGGAAAGCCTCCTGCACCAACCTGGAAGCAACCCCCCCTCCAAAACCCTGCAACTGTTTGAAGGCTGAAGGAAGCCTCCAACTGAGCCAGGAAGCACTGGGGGGGGGGGGAGGCCATTCATACTCACTTCCAGCCATCCGGAGTTTCTTGCGCAATGTGAGGGCCTCCCCTCTCCCCACTGCATACTCATGCATCCCCCGCCCTGGCCCTCCACAAAGGCCCGAAAACCAGCTGGCCGGCAGGAGGTGAGCCTGCATGTGGATTCTAGTGGAGCTGGGCTGGGGAGGCTGGAGTGCCGGGAGAGGACGCTCTGCATGCCACAGGTTCCCCATCATGGCTCTAATCCTTTCAATTCCTTTTTCAGATCAATCATAAAAGCGCTCCAGAGGCTCTGAGTGATAAAAGTCGATTCCCCTTTTTCCACCACATTCTCCACAAAGAAGGATTCCAGTACCCAGCAATTGTCCAGCTGCTCCTCCACTTCAGATGGACCCTGATTGGCCTCTTTGCTTCAGAAACAGAAAAGGGAGAGAATTTCATGAGGATTTTTACTCCTGTGCTTGTCAGGAATGGAATTTGTGTGGTTATATCACAACTGTTCTCAACAACTGGATATACTGCATACCTCAGGGATTCCCTCTCTAAGTGGAGACAAGTCAACGTCTTTGTTCACTTCATGGAATATGATTCCATTTGGGAGAGAATTCTTCCTTTCCATTTAACACTTATGCGTCTCCCAGGATCCATTGAGGAGAAAGTCTGGATCCTCACAAATTTTGGAGGGTACACAATAAACAAGCGCAGACTTCTCAAATACATCCATAGTATTTGGAACTTTGGTTTTCTGCCAAAAGAAAGGCCAATGGATGATGCCTTTAAACCCCATTTCTTTGCGGAAGTAAAGTTTCAAGATCATTATTTTCATTGTTCTCTTTCAAAGAATGTCTTTTCTGTCAAAGGCTGCAGAAGATGCACCCAGAAAGCCCCACTGGAGACCCAGTGGAAAAGAGACAGATTAAGGGCCCCAAATGACTACCAACCTTACAGTCTCATAAAGACTCTGGCCCAGGCCATGAATGCAGCCTATTCCTCCAGATCGAGGAGGGGAAGGAAGGAGGGAGAAAAGATCTTGGGCTCTCCAAGGCTGCAGCCATGGCAGGTATGGGGGTCCCGATATGGATCCATTAATCTTAGATCCTTTGGAAAAGGAATCCAGAGGAGAAGGAGGGGAACCATCTCAACAGATCTGGCCAATTTAATTACTCAGGGAATTAATGGTTCCAAAGAGTAGATACCATGGCATTTTTATATTTAGCACTGCTAATTCGAAAATGCTGTATTCTTTTTTAAATGAATTCCCGTATTTGTGGATTTGTGATTAGCCTGGTGGAATTCCTCCTTTCCTCCATCCCCATTGCAGGTGGGTCTGTGTGTAGCTGGACAGGCAGCTAAGCCCCCCTATTCTCCTGCAATGAAAGGGAGCCTGGCGTGGATCTGGATGCTTTACTGGGAGAAGAGGGCAGGTGAAACTGAGGAGATGCAAAGAGTGGAAATCAAATAGAAAGATGAGATAGGTAGCATTAACTGACAGCCAGCAAAGAAGCAGCTGAAACCTCCCCAGCGATGCTCCGTGTGAGGGAGGGAGGCATCTCCAGATGACCAGGGGTCTCGGTCACAACGGTTGCTTCCGTCTTCTCCAAAGGCTGACAGAAGGTGGAGTCTGGCTTCAGACCGTTTAGTTAGGCTTATCTGCCCCCTGCCACTAGGTGGGGCTAGAGCACCAACAGCACAACAGTTACCGTATTTTTCAGAATATAAGAATCACCTTTTTCCCTCAAAAAAGAGGCTGAAAATCTGGGTGCGTCTTATACATCGAATACAGCATTTTTTGCCTCCCGAAGCCCCACCCCCTTCACCAAAATGGCGGTGCATACCCTTATGGAGGCTTTCAGAGAGCTCCTGGGGGCGTGGGATGGCAGTAAGGAGCAAAAAATGGACCATTTTTGCCACCCCAACCCCCAGCAGCACTCTATAAGCCTCCATAAGGCCATTCATGCAATTTTTTTAAACAAAAAATAGGCTTGTTTTTGCGAAAAACAGGCCATTTTTTGCTCATTTTTGCCCCCCCCCCCCAACCAGGAGCACTCTGCAAGCCCCATTCCCAACGCTATTCATGACTTTTTTTAAAAGGGGGGGGCATTTTCACAAAAACAGGCTGTTTTGGGGAGGTTTGCAGAGTGTAAAAACTTTTTCCCCCTCTTGGAAAACTCTTTAACTGGTTGATGAGAATTGCATTAATCAAGTGCTGTTTCATCAGAAACAAAGTCTTAGGTGCTGCAGATTGTCAGCGATTTCCTTCTCCAGCACATGGATAAATATACTTGAAAACATCTACCTACCTACCTACTCTCTCTTTCTCCCTCCCTCCCTCCCTCCCTCCCTCCCTCCCTCCCTACTGTATTTCTCTCTCTATCTCTTTTTATTTTTCTCTCTCTATCCTTCTACCTACCTACCCTCTCTCTCTCCATCCCTACCTACCTACTGTATTTCTCTATCTCTATATATGTCTATATATCTCTCTATTTCTCCCTATATATATCCTTTTATCTACTTCCCTACCTCCCTACCTAACTACTCTCTCTCTCTCCCTACCTACCTACTGTATTTCTCTCTCTTTCTCTCCCTCTACCTACCTACCTACTTTTTTTAAAAAAAATGCCTCTTCAAAACCTTGGTGCGTCTTATACTCTGGTGCATCTTATACTCCGAAAAATACAGTACATGTTGTGGAATGACAACCTTTAGAAATTTGGAGGAAACCCTGAGACCATCTAGTCCAACCCCTCCTCTCTATAGGAATCCCAGTTCAAGCTTCTCAGACTGATGGCTGCTCAGTCTTTGCTCTCAGATGATCCATGAAGAGGAGACTGAACTTCTCTGCTTTACTGGCTCAGCCCTAAAACAGCTCATCCTTTTATCATATTTTTTCTCTCATTCAGTTAAAATCTCCTCTCTTGTAACTTAATACACTTTTTCCATGTCTGACATTCTGGAATAAGAGTGAGCGGATCTTACACACGTGTGTAACAGGAGTCAGTTATTGGAAGAGGGTTGTGTCCAGTGGTGGGATTCAAAGCTTTTTACTACTGGTTCTGTGGGCATGGCTTGGAGATCTTGTGACTGGGTGGGCGTGGCTTGGTGGTCATGTGATTGGGTGAGTGTAGCCAACTTGACATCACTCACGTCAAGGGGTACCTTGCCTGGCCTCTCCTTGCGTCAACAAGATACAATTTCCCTGTCTATTTATTTACTACTAATGAACATCCAAAATACACAATTTAATCCTATGTATATATGCCATATGTGTACATACATATTACAAGGTATAGTGTGTGTATAGGCACATAAAAAGATACATTATCTACTTTATACACTGTATGCGTATGTACACACACACAAACACACACACAGCTCTTCTAAAACTCTACACATTCAACCTCACTTACTGCGCTTGGAAAAAACACACCCAGAGTCCACTTTCTGCCACACATTTAACTATCACTTCTACACATTAGAACATTACACAAGCCTTCAGATGTTCTTCCCTAGCCTGCACATGACTGTTAGAGCCAGGAGATGTCATGGATTGAGTAAAATGTGGCAAAGCTCACTTAACAACTCTCTTGCTTAGCAACCAAAATGTTGGGCTCAATTGTCATAAGTCAAGGACTGTCTCTGCCTTCCTCTGCATGGCAGCCTTGTCCTAGTAAACTCCTTCCCTTTTCTGGCAATTTTCCTCTCTGTTAGAGGCACCAAAATAATCCAAAGGATATAAGGTCTCCTGCTGGAGCAGGGGGTTGGACTAGATGACTCCCAAGGTCCCTTCTGACCCTACTAGAGCAGGGGTTGGACTAGATAATGACCTCGAAGATTCCAGCCCTTCCAGCCCTTTCAAACATTGTTGTGCTGTTTGAAAGAGTCTTCTGAAGCCATGGTTTGTGTCCTTCCTTCCTCTCATTTTCTCTCTTTCCCTCCCTCCCTCCCTCCCTCCCTCCATGTATCTATTGACCCATCCATCCAACTATATTTCATTCACTTCCTCCTCCCTCCCTCTCTTTCTTTCTTTCCCTTCCTTCCATAACTCCCTCTTTCTTTCTCTCTCTCCTTTCCTTTCTTTTCCTTTTCTTTCTTTTTCCTTTTCTTTCGTCTCTCTCTTTCTCTCTCTTTCTACCCCTTCCTTTCCTCCTTCCAAAGCTAGGAGATCCACCTGAAACAAAAACTCCTTTGGATGAAACCACCCATTTTACACACACACACACGGACACACCCTTCCAACCAGCTCTGCGCCTCGCCTCATTGTTTGATTTTAGTGGTGGGCCGGTGGCCGAAGTCCTTTCTAAGCGCCCAGCAGCATCGCTCGCATCCCAGGAAAGCCCGACTGATTAACTTACTGGGACGCACTTCGATCTGTGTCTCTTCTGTGCAGGCAAGCTTCTCTCTCTGGAGCAGGCAGAGAAGGGAGACTTGCAGGGATAAGAGTGTGACTGTGTGTGTGTGTTTGTGTCCGTGTGTGTGTGTGTGTGAGAGAGAGAGAGAGAGAGAGAGAGAGTAAGAGCGAGGGGGGGAAAGATAAAAGAAAAAGAGAGTGAGAGTGAGGAATCAGAAGCTTTTCAACCTTGTGGGCCACCTGGGAGGAGGCGGAAATGGGGCGAGGGCATCTCCCTGTTTCTTCAGGATCTCCCGCCCTCTTCCGCAAGTTTTTCTTTCCTCCCATCCATTCTCTCCCCCTCTCCTGAGAGCAAGGCGGCGCTGCTTTGCCTGGGAGTTTTCTGGGCTCTGGAAGGAGCAGCAGGGGGGGTTGGGCTCCCCAGAACTTCTTTGGGAGAAGCGTCATTCTGAACTCTGCGTTGGGGAGCATGTGCGCGGGGTGTCCACTGAGAGGCTTTTAGCTAGAGGCGCCTCTGGCCAGGGGGGAAATTGGAGTGGCTCGGGTGAGCCAGGAAAGACGAATGAAATCTGTTGGCTGAGCTGGTCAATCCCCCCCCCCCCCGGTTGGACCTGGCCGAACCTTCCTCCCTCCCTCCGGTCACCATGGAGCTGCTGCAGCCTCTCCCCCAACACGTTGCCCAGTTATGGGCCCAGCTCTTCCCTGCAGTATTCGGGTGGGGGGGTTTCTGTTAGATTCGGGCAACGAGAGGACAGACTCCAGACGGTAGTGACATATCAGCTCTTTATTAGTTAGGAAGTAGTGATCCAGCTTGATATGGGGTCATGCAGCTCCCCTTTTATAGGGATCTGGCAGACCTCCCGTCCAATCAGAACAACCCCTTGTTCCCGCCCTAGTGGCGGACCTGAGTGGAGACTACAGCAGTTTATACAATATCTAACACCCCTCCCCTCTTAGATGGAGTGTTCAGGTTAGTGACAAAGTCCTGTAAGTATGCAGGTTTCTGCCTCGTTCGGGTGGACCTGCGAAGTTCTGGTTGTGCTGGAATGGGCATCGGATCGGAGTGTCCTTTTTGCTCCATTGTCCTGGCTGGGGATTGTAGGTTCCCTTCGCTCAGGGACTGCTCCGTTCTTTCGTCGGTCTCAGGTTCCACCCCTGGCTCCGCTGTGCCGTAGTCGTCTGCGCTGGGCGAGTCGGGTTGTTGTGTCGGCAATCTCTCCAATGGTATGAGTTCTTCGTTCGATGATCGTAGGTTGGAGTGTGTCAGGCGACCTCGGAGTTGGTCGATGTGTCTTTTCCAATTCCTACCATCTTCCAATTCTAACAAGTAGGAATGAGGTCCGGTGATGCCTATTACCTTTGCCGGAATCCACAGTGTCCCCCCTGCATAGTTGTGGGCGTATACTGAATCCCCTATGCTAAAGTTCCAAATTTTGCTTGTAGAGTCTGGGGGCGATGTGGCAGAGTAATTTGGGTGTAGTCGGTCTAGGTGAGACCTTAGCCGGTGACCCATGAGGAGCTCAGCGGGACTCCTTACCATCATGGCGCTAGGGGTAATATGTTGGATTAACAGATAGTGATCGATTCGTGTTTGCCAATCCCCCGGGCCCATCCTAGCGAGGGCCTCTTTTGCAGTGCGCACCATTCTTTCCGCCTGACCATTCGATGCTGGATGAAATGGCGCGACGAGGGCATGCCGAATTCCCTGACTTGCTAAGTAGGGTTCGAATTGCATGGCCGTGAACTGGGGCCCGTTGTCGGAGACCAGGAGGTCGGGCAGGCCGTGCATGGCGAAAAGTCACCGTAGTACCTTGATGACCGCCTCTGCCGTGATCGAGGTCATCAGGACTACTTCTAACCATTTGGAGTATGCGTCCACAACTATTAAAAATGTCTGTCCCTGAACTGGTCCTGCGAAGTCTATGTGTATTCGCGACCAGGGTGCTTGCGGTTTGCCCCACTCCGTAGCAGGCGCTTCAGGGGGGGCTGGTCTGGATTCTTGGCACGGATTGCAAGTGGCTACCCATTCCTCTATCTCCTTGTCCATGTTAGGCCACCAAACGTAGCTCCTCGCCAATGCTTTCATCCTTACGATCCCTGGATGCCCTACATGCAAAGCTTCTAATACATTTCTCCGCAGTTTGTGCGGTACAACAACTCAATCCCCCCACAATAAACAACCTTTCAAAACCGACAGTTCATCACGCTTAGACCAAAACAGTTTGAATTCGGGTCCCACAATCCCTTTGGGCCACCCCCTCCATACCCAAGTTTGTACTTGTCTGATTATGTTGTCCTTAGCAGAAAACCTAGCATCATCCATAGAAGATACTGGCCCTGTGTCCAAACAGTCAATCAAAAGGACTGGTATTTCTGGAGTGGGGTCGGCCAACAGTTCCGGTAGCGGGCAGCGGCTGAGCGCGTCTGCATGCCCCAGTGTAGAACCCGGTCGGTGTACCAGTTTGTAGGAATACGCAGCCAGGAAAACAGTCCACCTGGTCATGTGCGGGGAGAGGGAGACCGGTGTGGGACGGTTACCCGCCAGAAGACCCAACAATGGTTTGTGGTCCGTTATAAGTTCGAAATCGCGGCTGTAGAGGTATTCGTGAAACCACTTGACTCCAGCCACAGCGGCTAACGCTTCCCTGTCCAGTTGGCTGTAGTTGTGTTCCGCCGAAGACAATGTTCTTGAGTAGAAAGCGATGGGGGCTTTGTTCCCGTTTGGCATTCTGTGGCTGAGTACTGCGCCGACACTGAAAGGTGAAGCATCGCAGGTCAACACCAGCGGTTGGGTTTGGCTGTATTGGATTAGCAGAGTCGGCCGTCAGCAGACGCTTGACTGCGGCGAAAGCGGCCGCCTCGGAACGTCCCCAGGTCCATTTTGCATTCTTTGCTAGAAGTCGGTGCAACGGCTCAGCGACGGTAGCTTTCTGTCTGAGAAAGACGCTGTAGAAGTTAAGAAGTCCGAGGAAGGCCTGCAACTCGGTCTGATTTCGTGGTGTGAGGGCATCCTGAATTGCTTTAATTTTTTTCGATGTCGGGTGTATCCCCAGACCATCGATCCTGTAACCCAGGAATTCTACGCTGGGCACGTTAATTTGGCATTTTTCCTTTTTCAGGCGGAGACCCTTTTCTCGAATTCTGGCCAAAACAGTCCTAACACGCTTTAATAATTGCTCCTCATTTGCAGCCGATACCAAGATGTCGTCGAAATAAGGGACGACTCCTGGTATGCCCTGCAAAAGCCATTCCATGACGCTTTGGAACAATCCCAGAGCGATGCTTACGCCGAATTGTAAGCGGTTGCATTTAAAGGCACCCCTGTGCGTCACTATAGTTTGGACCTCCGCCGTGGCGCAATCCAGTGGCAGCTGCTGATATGCTTGTGCCATGTCTAGTTTTGCAAAAAAAATTCCTGGCCCCAACGACTGCAATAGGTGCTGTACTACGGGCACCGGATATGCGCTTTGTTGTAGGGAGACATTAATCGTGCATTTATAGTCCGCGCAGATGCGGACTGACCCGTCTGGCTTAACGGGGGTCACAATTGGTGTTTCCCAGCGAGCGTGATCCACTGGTTCAAGGATTCCTTCCTCTACCAGCTTATCGATTTCCTTATCAATTTTGGGACGGAGCGCAAAAGGCACTCTCCTAGGTTTGAGCCTGATAGGCACCACATTTGGATCCAAATTAAATGAGATTGGTTTGCCCACATACTTACCAAGGCCGGGGCTGAACACATCCTCGAACTCCTTAAAAATTCCTTCAGCGCTGCTGTTACCCACGGCGTTGATTCCGGTAACTTCCACCCCAGGGCTTCGAACCAATCCAGTCCCAGGAGGCTTTGCAGTGGCGCGCTGGCTACGGTCACGGGCAGCTGGGCTGTGATGTCTTTGAACTGGACTCGGAACGTGCCTTGACCCACGATGGGGACCCTGTTCCCCTGGTAGTCTCGAAGCAGGATGTCTGGTGTTCGTAGTTGGCTCTTCTTTAAGCTCGGAATCGCCTTCTTCATTGCTGACCACGAGATGATCGTCAGTTATGATCCCGTGTCGACTTCAAGCTCGCAAGGGGAGTCCTCCAGGAGGACAGTGAGTTTCAGCTTTTTAGGTCGCTTTTTGCGGACCTGTCCTATCGTTGTGAGATAGGTTCTTAGTGGTTCTCTCTGGGAATACTCTCTCTTGGCTCTCTGGGAATACTCTCTCTCGGCTGACTCCCTTGGTTCTCTCTCTGGGCGCCCTTTGTTTTTCCGCCAAGCCCCTGGAGTGGGCTTCTGTCGGCGATACGATGGCGGTTGCCATGTTGTAGCAGGGACTTCGCTCCGACACACTTTTGCAATGTGTCCGATTTTGTCGCAACGCGAGCAAACAACGTCTCTAAATCGGCAGGTAGACCGGGGATGATTCCCTCTGCAGCTTGCGCAGGGCGGCAAGCGGGATTCGAATTTTCGTGCCGGTTTTGTTTGGCTGCTGCGCATGCAATGGCTGTCCTCGCACTCGCTGTCCTCGGTCTCTTGATCGGTGGCCTCGTGATGTACCCGGGTTTGTCTGGTTCCGGATTGGGGTGCGCTGTACCCGCATTGCAGCGTTTCCGTAGATCTGTCCGCTGATTCCGAAGCTCTTGCCTCATCTAGCGCAATTTGTAGGTTTAAGTTGGGTTTGGCCAACAACCGTTTCTGCAAAGAAATGTCCCGTAACCCGCATATGAGGCGTGCTAGGATGTGCTCATCCAGGTCCCTGAATTCTCAATGCGTTGCTGCTTTTCGGAGCGCTGCAACGTACTGGTTGATGGATTTGTCCACCTTCTGGTTCCTCATGTTGAATTCGTGGCGGCGAACGTGACGGGAAGGTTTTGGCGCAAAGTGCGTCTACAGCGTCTGTTGTAGCGCCGTCCATGTTACCGCCTGGATGGGGCTTGGCTCCGAAAGATCCCTGGCCGTCTCAAAGACCTCTTGACCACAGTAGCTCAGGAACATGTTCTTTTTCCGGGAGTCCGGTACTCCCATGAGATTGTTTGCCTCAAGGAAGCATTTGAATCTCAGCATGTAGGATTCCCAATGCTCGGCTACTGGGTTGTACGGGGTTGGTGGAGCGTGCATCGCCATCTTGTCCTGCGTTTGAATTTGCCGCGCTGAGATGGCTGCTGGAATTTCCGCCGAAATCCAGGGCTGGATCGAATCCGTGGATTCTGTTAGTAGATCTTCATAATCTCTGCCTCTCGATCCCACCCTCGTCGCCAGTGTTAGATTCGGGCAACGAGAGGACAGACTCCAGACGGTAGTGACATATCAGCTCTTTATTAGTTAGGTAGTAGTGATCCAGCTTGCTATGGGGTCATGCAGCTCCCCTTTTATAGGGAGCTGGCAGACCTCCCGTCCAATCAGAACAACCCATTGTTCCCACCCTAGTGGCGGACCTGAGTGGAGACTACAGCAGTTTATGCAAATATCTAACAGTTTCCCTCTGTTTGGGGGTAGAATTTGGTTGCAGAAACGCAAAGGGGTGGGCAGCCTTGGAGGGCCTGTTCACCCTTCCCCTTTTCCTCTCAGCCCTGCAAATCCAGAAATCTCCCCCACTCCAAGCAGCAACTGAGACTGTGCAGGGGGGAGGAGGGCGGGCAGGAGAAGAAGATCTGAAAGATCCCAATTCTGCAGCAAGAGGAGTTTCTGCAAAGGGGAGGGGGAGGGGGTTGCCCCAGCTTCCAAAGGCCTTTTAGCCATAATTGCCATCAGAGCAGATGTTGTGGAGGGGGTCAAGGAGGAAAGGGGTCCCCTGACTCTCCCTCAGACCCCCCAGGAAGGAAGGAAGGAAGGAAGGAAGGAAGGAAGGAAGGAAGGAAGGGAGGGAGGGAGGGAGGGAGGGAGGGAGGAAGGAAGGAAGGGGAGGGGAGGGGGAGGGAAAGGAATGGAAATGGGAAAGAAGGAAAGGATGAAAAATGGAGGGAATGGAAAGGGAAGGAAAAAGGAAAAAAGAAAGGAAAATGGCCGCTGCTGAAGTGGTCGGGAGCAGCCTGAGGAGGGCATTCGGGAGCAGGTCAAGATGAGCAGGAGGCCATGGCAAAGACAGGCAAACAGGCTGGACTGAATGGACACGTGGTTGAGGCAAGGGAGCCAAAGAGCAGCTGCAGCTATGACTCTAAGGCACCAGCCAAAGTGTGCGAGGCAAGTAGTGGTGGGGCAGGGCGTGGCCAGGCAGAATTTTTACTACCGGGGAGCCTGAACTTGCTGAATCCCACCATTGGCTGTATCCTCCCTTCTCCAACCAAGAGATTGTGTCAGTTGGAAACGGGGCTCCCAGACTCCTCCTGGTCTTCAGCTCTTCTCCTTGTTGTATTTCCTCAAGGCTAAGAGCAGCTCCTTTGATCTCTTCCTTGGCTTCATTGTCCTTCCCTGAAGTTCACGTAGATTGTGTACAAATTCTCCTCCAAGCTTGGTGCCTGCAAGGGGACCTGGTCCTTGAGTTGGGGTCTCCCCAAACCAGAACATTCACTTCCTGGGATTCTTATGGCTGCATTTGCCTTCTTTCCATGAACATCTCCCGGCTGACTCAGATTCTGTTCCCAGTTAACTATGATTTTGAGATCATTTTCACAAACATACATATCAAGTTTGGTATCCCTCATCTTTTTTCCATTCATGTTCTTATATGAGACATTATTGTTAGTCAAGTCCTAGTTGCTAAAAATCAGATATTTTTCTACTGCTTTTTACTTATGCACCCTTCTCTGTGTTCTAATCATAAATATTGTTTCTGGAAACTTGATATGCCTCTTATTAATTTTTTTTATTAAAAAATGTAAAATAAAACTATTACAATGACAAAACAAAAGTAGACAACACATTTTTTTAAAAAAATGTGCATTAAAAACAGACCAAAACATGCATATTGTCCCCCCCAGTTGAATACAATACAGCCATAATAGTTTCTCCCCCCTGCAAAACAGGCCCAACATTATAAATTACACATCTATTTGCAACTACTTGACTTGTCATCTATCAGCTGTATATAAAAAACGTAGTTAGCAGGCAATCCAACAATAAAGTTAAATTTCAAAACTTCAAACTTCTACAATAATACAATAGTAGAGTTGGAAGGGACCTTGGAGGTCTTCTAGTCCAACCCCCTGCCTAGGAAGGAAACCCTATACCGTTTCAGACAAATGGCTATCCAACATCTTCTTAAAGACTTCCAGTGTTGGGGCATTCACAACTTCTGGAGGCAAGTTGTTCCACTGATTAATTGTTCTAACTGTCAGGAAGTTTCTCCTCAGTTCAAAGTTGCTTCTTCCTTGATTAGTTTCTACCCATTGCTTCTTTTTCTACCCTCAGGTGCCTTGGAGAATAGTTTGACTCCCTCTTCTTTGTGGCAAACCCCTGAGATATTGGTACACTGCTATCATGTCTCCCCTGGTCCTTCTTTCTCTTAAGCTAAACAAACCCAGTTCCTGCAACCGTTCTTCATATGTTTTAGTCTCCAGTCCCCTAATCATCTTTGTTGCTCTTCTCTGTTGCTCTTCTGTGCTATCTGCTGTTGTATTTAACTCACAGAATATTTATAGGGGCTTCTTATCTACTACAGACCACCACAATCATTATCTCTGATCCACCCAGAATCTGTCCAGGGTTAAACATCTTTGGTTGATTCTTAATAATAATACATTTCCTTAAAATTTTAATTAGGATCTTTCCCAACAACTGCTTTCCATTCCCCAAAGTCATAGGATCTCCTGTAAATGAAAAAACAGCGGCTCTTAAGACTTGTTTTCCTGTTAAATATGATAAGTCCATTCCCCAATCTCCCTCAATCTTCTTGAAATAATCCATTTCATCAGTTCTCCGTTCTGTCCACTTTGAGTCTTCAGGGTCCATGGCCTCTCCAGCCATCTTCAAGCAGCCTCCCTTCAAACCAGACTCCTCCTTCAGGGATGCCAGCAGCAAATTAAATTCCAGTCCATTCATCCAATCCATCCTATTCAACAATTGTTGCTTGCTTCTGATTATTGCCTTTAAGTTGATTTAAAACCATTGTTATTTTATCAGACTTTTTAAATGAAATTTAAAATAAAGTTTCAAATAAAGCTTCTAAGTTGAAAGACTTTATATTCTTTAAATCACATCAAATTAGCTTACTCTAAGATCGTATTAATTACCGTATTAATAACAGAAAAATTGATGACGAATGGCAAATTATAATCCATCACCTTCAGGTTTCATAGGAAAGATTAAAAATTGTTAAAAATTATTTGAGTAACATTTTGGAGACCATTTTTATCCATTTAGTTATCATACCACCCCTCAACTTTCCACAAAATTCATAAAATTCTTTGTGAGTCCTTTATTGAAATCCAGTTCTATCACCAGAGTTCCCATAATCCATTTGGAAAGGGTAATGATATGTGAGAATGACTTTTGGGATGAGGAGAAGAGAGGCTGCCTAGGGAAGGATCAGATAAGAGGGGATAATCTTGCAGCTGCATAATGGGAGAGAAAGAAATTCAGAAAGGATCCTCCCTAACTTTTCAGGCTGAGAAAAGTGTTGGTGGGAGATTTGTTCTTTCAGATTTTATTTTTTTTGTTAAAGTCACATTACAATAAAGCAGAATTAGCACATCTGGAGGTGTTTTCCATCAGGATTATTAGTCTGAAAGATTTCTTCTTGATCAACCCATGCTTTCAGGGAATCAACCTGTTGTTTTCAAAGAGTTTATGGATCTTTTTTTTCTCTGTTCATTTTATTGAATGTTCCCTATAATTGACCAACTGTGTGGATTATATTTTCTTTATATTTTGTCAGTATGTGACTGACAAATTTTTCTCAAACTTTTTCATTCACTTATGAAGATATTGGCAGTATTTGTACCCTATTTAACCATATTTGGAGATTGGACAATTGTAGAGGAAAGATTCAATGTGGGATAAGAAACAAAGTTTTTTGTTTTTCAAATTCCTGGATGTTCCCATTCTAGTTTCATCCCTTTCTGGAGAAGAATGAATTTTGGAATATTTCTGAGAGAAAACTGTACTTGGACCAAAATGGAGAGATAACAGCAGATGTTGGCATTCATGGCTTCTTGGTTCTCCCCAACGAGCATCCCAGGAAAGAGATTCTGGCGTATTTTAAAAGACAGAGACTTTCTATCAAAGAAGATGCTCTTTCACAGCTAAAGTTGCTCAATAAGGTGAGAGAAATTTTGGTGTCTCTTCTCTGTTTCCCAAAGCCTGAGGTCCCATTTCAAGTGGGCAAAGCCTATAGTCTCCAGGGTGGTTGGCCTTCCATGCCAGTTGGTGTCATCTAATGGAAGTTCTTTAACAGACGGGACCTAAGTGGAGGGGCTTTGCCATGTTTTATGGAAACCTTTCAAGATCTTACTGGTCAGAGGTTTCTTTCATCAGTTTCATTCTATATTAAACAATCTAATGGAATAAAAGTTTCCTAAATCTTTTACATATATCATCATACTTATTTTTTTCAATTCAATCCGTTAATAAAGTTTAAAGTAGAAAAGTACTTTATTGTAATATTAAATACCAAAATCAAAAGGGAGGAAGTAAATGAAGAATCTTCTAGTTGTTATCCCTCCGGCATCTGTTTAGAAGTAGTCAGAGATTTCATATTTACCTCAGTGAAGATCAGAGGCTACTTGTCTCCATCCATTTCTCCCTCCATTTTCCATGGACGAAGAGTCCTAACACCATTTCTTTGGCATTCCTTGTTTTTCTGCTCAGTCCCTGCCTCAGTCCAAATGTGTGGAAAGTTGTCATCCTGGATTTGTCAAGAGGGCTCGAGAAGGAGAGCCAGTTTGCTGCTATGACTGCATTCCTTGTCCGGAGGGGACCTTCTCCACTCAGGAAGGTGGGTCACACTGAGTAAAATGGGAGGCTTTGTGGAACTGGATCCATCCAGAACATTTTCATGAAAGTGCAAGTTAAAAGACAGATTGAAGTTCACAAGATTTTTTTTAACCTGCACAATTTATTATTTAAAAGGAAGTAAATCAAAAAAACTTTGAAGGAGGGGCTGGGAAGAGTTGGGAGGAGGAGGTGGAAGACTGAGCAAGCTTTACTACTATTTAAGGAAATATCTCTCCTGCTTTTTAGTTTGGACTTGTGCTGCTAAATTCACCTTTCTAGGAATACCTGAGTTCTTTGAAACTTGATGAATTGTTTTAGGTCCACCTTCTGAAAGACCTTGCAATTCACTGAATATTGAATCCTCCCCTTGAGGATCACTGAGAAGGTGTCACTGGTCCATAATGTGGTGCTGTGAATAGTTATGGGGGGAACTCATTACACAAATATTCTGCCAGTCATGTAGATCAATAAATCAGAGTAGAGTTTGAAGGGACCTTGGAGATCTTCTACCCCTGCTCAAGCAGGAGAACCTATACCAGTGATGGCGAACCTATGGCAGCGTGCCACAAATGGCACGCGGAGCCATTTGTCAGGGCACGTGAGGCGCTGCCCTGTTAGCTGGCCAGCGCGCATGTGCGCACTGGCCGCCTGAGTTCACCTTTTGAAAAGCTATTTTTCGCCTTCCCCAGGCTCCAGAGGCTTTATAGGAGCCTGGGGAGGGCGAAAAGAGCCTCCCCCACCCCCCCTGGAGGCTTCAGGGACCGTCCCTGAAGCGTTCGGAACGCTTAAAACCACCCTCCGAGCAGAGGGTCGTTTTAAGCATTCCGAAGGCTTCAGGGACCGTCCGAGGCTTCCCTGATGCCTTCGGAGCGCTTAAAACGACCCTCCGAGCAAGTCACTTCCGGTTTGCTCAGAGGGTGGTTTTAAGCGTTCTGAAAGCTTCAGGGAAGCCTCCGGACAGTCCCTGAAGCCTCCGGAGGGCCTCGGGGGGGGGGGTCGGGGGAGGCTCTTTTTGCCCTCCCCAGGCTCCTATAAAGCCCCTGGAGCCTGGGGAGGGTGAAAAAAGCATGTAAAAATGGGGGGGGTCGCGCGTTGCAATATGGGTTGTGGCCCACCCGCAATCGACCCCCCTGCGCTCCCCCCACTTGTGGCACGCGAGCCAAAAAAGGTTCTCCATCACTGACCTATACCATTTCAGACAAGTGACTGTCCAGTCTCTTCTTTAAAACATTCAGTGTTGAAGAACCCAAAACCTCTGGAGGCCAGCTGTTCCACTGGTTAATTGTTCTTACTATTAGGAAGTTTCTCCTTAATTCAAGATTGTTTTTAAGTGTTAAAAGATACTCTAGGTATCCCCCAAGTCCATTATATTAACTGCCATGTGGCCGGACTCAGGATGTTTGCCTAAAAAGATTATATGATTCATTACTAATTTCTAGGAATGTAGCTCCCTATGAAGATTCTACACATTACACAGGAAATAATTAACATCCTAGGACTTCCCTCAACTTCAAATACCTAGCTTTTTTAAAAAAATATCCTTCTTATGCTCTTTTTAATGAAATCATTAAGAAATACTTCTTGGAAAACGTCCATGGTATCAGTTGTTATCCAAAGAAGGTGTTTACTGTAAGAAAAAAGAACAGAATGTTAAATAAAATTGCTTTTTGGTTTCTCAGATTTGGAAAAATGCATCAAGTGTCCAGATGATAAATATCCAAACGAGGACAGAGTCCCATGTATCCCCAAAGTTGTAATTTTCCTGTCTTATGAAGAACATCTGAGCATCATCCTGGTCTCTTTTGCCCTACTCTTGTTCTTAATCACAGAACTTGTTTTAATCATCTTCATTAAATGTGGAGAAACTCCCATTGTCAAAGCCAACAATCGGGACCTCTCCTACATCCTCCTGGTCTCCCTCCTGCTTTGCTTCTTGTCTCCTTTTCTCTTCATTGGTCAACCAAGGAAAGCCACCTGCCTTCTCCGACAAATGGTTTTCAGCATCATTTTCTCAGTTGCCGTTTCTTCTCTCTTGGCCAAAACCATCACGGTGGTGCTGGCTTTCCTGGCCACAAAACCAGGAAACAGAATGAAGAGATGGTTGGGGAAGAGCTTGGCCAACTCCATCATCCTTTCTTCTGCTGCTGTCCAAATTATCATCTGCTCCATCTGGCTGGGAGTTTCTCCCCCCTTCCCTGACTCTGACCTCCGCTCCCAGCCTGGAGAGATCATCCTGCAATGCAATGAAGGGGCCGTTATCATGTTCTACGTCACCCTCAGCTACATGGGCTTCCTGGCTGCCATCTGCTTCACAGTGGCTTTCCTGGCCAGGAATCTGCCTGGGGCCTTCAACGAAGCCAAGCTGATCACCTTCAGCATGCTGGTCTTCTGCAGTGTCTGGGTGACTTTTGTGCCCACCTACCTGAGCACCAAAGGGAAATACATGGTGGCTGTGCAGGTCTTCTCCATCCTGGCCTCCAGTGCTGGTTTGCTGGGCTGCATCTTCATCCCCAAGTGCTACATTATCCTCCTGAGGCCAGACCTGAACATAAAGGAGCATCTCACAGCCAGAATAAATGTAAAAGCATGATATATAATACCATTATGATATTGGAAGAATTGTTAAAGTTTATTTGATTTGAAAGGAGATATTCTTTCCATTTAGATAGCATGCAGGAGTCAAATAAAATATTTATATGTTTTAAAATAAGAAATTGTTGAATTGTTCTAGCTCCCTTCCCTTTCAACTTAATAAACCTTGGTGAAAGTCATTCAGAGGAATTTGCTGTTTTGCAACAGCTACTGAATTTGACACCTTCAAAAATAATTCAGGCACTTGTTCCTACAGCTAAAAGTGTGTGTGTGTGTGTGTGTGTGTGTGTGTGTGTGTGTGTGTGTGAGAGAGAGAGAGAGAGAGAGAGAGCGAGCAGGAAAAGAGTTCAGGAGGAAGCTGTGGGAACCAAGAACCAGAATGGTTGCCTGATCCTCTCCTGAGAATGCCAGAATGATGTGAAATGCCTTGTTTGACTGGCTGTCAATTGGGGAGGGAAATCGAATATATAATTCTTTCTTGATTTCCTGATAAATCCTCCTTTGCAGAATGTGTTCAGCAGAACAGCTGTCTGGGATTTCAGTTTGGGATTGTTTTTATTTTGGTAGGAACTTCACACCAAAATAATAAAAACAAAGTAAATAAAAAAATGTGTAAAATTTCCACTGTATTTTTTTTTCTTTGATCAACCAGAGAATTAAAATAGCGGTTTTCACACCCTTTAATTTCCCACTCTACAATTCCTACCTAAAGCATTTTCTCTGCTCCTCTTCCAAGCTTGTCTTGTTTGTGAAGATCTGGAGAAGATGTCCAGAGAAAGGGGACCTTGAGAGTCTCCCCAGGAGGAGGTTGGAGGGATCCTGTCTAAAGGCAGCCGCATCATTGACCAGGTCACAAACCTTCAATGCTGCATAATATCCATCCAGGTCCAAGAAGGGGCTGAATTAGGGGGTGGGGGACTTTGAGGTTTCTAGGACAAGGCACCCATGGAAGCTCTTCTGCTCCCCATCACACAGATTGCTGATCAGTTGGTAATCACTGTTTAGGTCTATGAATGGCTCCAAATTGTGAATAGGAGGGCCAGCCAGTCCGAATCTGATCGAACACTAGTAAGAATTCATATTAAATCCTATTTAGTGGCGATACAAGCGGCAATCAAAAAAATCGCTCAAATCCGGAGTTAATGGGTCCCCCTCAGTGGGCCAGGAGGGATGCCCGAGGCGAGTCTTGAGAGACCATTCTGGGAGGAGTTTGACTCTGTTGCCACCGATGATTTGGACAGGTTGCGTGGGCGACTACGAGCCACCACATGTTTATTGGACCCGTGTCCCTCCTGGCTTGTACTGGCATCCTGGGAGGTCACACGAGACTGGCTCTTGGGACTAGTGAACGCTTCATTGGGCGAGGGGTCCTTACCAGCCGCCTTGAAAGAGGCGGTTGTGAGGCCCTTACTCAAGAAGCCTTTCCTGGACCCAACTGAGCTAGCTAATTATCGTCCCGTCTCCAACCTTCCCTTTTTAGCGAAGGTTGTAGAGAGTGTGGTGGCCCAACAGTTCCCATGTCACCTGGAGGAAACTGATTATCTAGACCCGCGCCAGTCCGGCTTCCGACCCGGGCACAGCACAGAGACGGCCTTGGTCGCGTTGGTAGATGATCTCTGGAGGGCCAGGGATAGGGGTTGTTCCTCTATCCTGGTCCTATTAGATCTCTCAGCAGCTTTTGATACCATCAACCATGGTATCCTATTGCACCGGCTGGAGGGGCTGGGGGTAAGGGGCACCGTTTTGCGGTGGTTCTGCTCCTACCTCTCCGACCAGACGCAATGCGTGTTGGCAGGGGAGCAGAGGTCGACCCTGAGGCCGCTCACTTGTGGGGTGCCACAGGGGTCGGTCCTCTCGCCTCTTCTGTTCAACACATATATGAAGCCGCTGGGTCAGATCATTCGTGGTTTTGGGGTGGGATATCATCTGTACGCTGACGATACACAGTTGTACATCTCCACCCCGAACCACCCCAACGAGGCCGTCGAAATGATGTCCCGGTGCTTGGAAGCCGTACGGGTCTGGATGGGTGACAACAGACTTAAGCTCAACCCCTCCAAGACGGAGGGGCTGTGGCTTCCAGCCCCCCGGTTCAACCAGTGGATCCCATCGCTGGCCATTGGGGGTGAGCAACTGGCCCCCATGGAGTGGGCGCGCAATTTGGGCGTCCTCCTAGATGCCCGGCTGTCTATGGATGACCATGTGGCAGCCGTGGCGAGGGGGGCGTTCCACCAGGTTCGCCTGGTGCGCCAATTGCGCCACCTATTGGACCGGGATGCCCTACGCACAGTCACTCATGCTCTGGTGACGTCCCGCCTGGACTACTGCAATGCTCTCTACATGGGGCTTCCCTTGAGATGCACCGGAAGACTACAGCTGGTCCAGAATGCGGCCGCACGGGTGATTATGGGGAGTACGAGATACTCCCATATAACACCTCTCCTGCGCGAGCTGCACTGGCTCCCTGTGGTCTATCGGGTGCGTTTCAAGGTGCTGATCACCATCTTTAAAGCGCTCCATGGCACAGGACCTAGTTACTTGCGGGATCGCATCCTGCCCCATACATCCCTACGACCAATCCGCTCTCACAGAGAGGGACTCCTCCGGGTGCCGTCCACTAAGCAGTGCCTAAGGGCGGCGCCCAGGAGCAGGGCCTCCTCTGTGATGGGCCCAGCCCTCTGGAATGACCTCCCCCCCGACATTAGGATTACTACCGACCTCCGCTCATTCTGTACAAAACTCAAGACCCACCTTTTCCAACTAGCTGGCCTGGCTCAAGTATAGTTCTATCTCTAATCCTCCTGGCAATTTAATACTTTTTACATTTTAAAATTTTAAATTGGGGTATTTTAATTTTTAACCTTATTATTATTGTTGTTTTATGTATTGTAACAATTGTTGTGATTTTATACCTCCTCCATGTAATGTCTAACCGTGTAATGTCTAATCGTGTAACATGTGATTTATTTATTGTACGCCGCCCCGAGTCCCTTCGTGGAGAGGGAGCGGCTAACAAGTCTAATAAATAATACTAATAATACTAATAATACTAATAATACTAATAATACTAATAATACTAATAATACTAATACTAATAATAATAAATAATAAATAATAAATAATAAATTATTATTATTATTATTATTATTATTATTATTATTATTATTATTATTATTATTATTATTATTATTATTATTATTATTATTATTATTATCATTATCATTATCATTATTATTATTATTATTTAAAAAAACGGCAATATTTTTCCGCTCTTATCGTGTCCGCAGATAACCGCCCGGCCGCCCTGTTTAGGGTGACCTGCTCTTTACTTAACCAAGGAACTGAGGAAGACCCCTTGCAGGGTAGGGCTGAAGAATTTGTTCAGTATCTGCAGGATAAAATCGCTCAGATCTGGACAGGCTTGGACTCTGACTGTGTAAATTCTGGCGAGCCGACGGGGATGAATCTTGAGGAGACAATCTGGGATGGGTTTGACCCTGTGACCCCCAAAGGCATGGAAAGGATTATGGGGAGACTCAGTGCTGCCACTTGTGTGCTGGACCCGTATCCCTCTTGGTTAGTTTCGGCTTCGCAGGAGGTGACAAGAGGCTGGCTCCAGGCGATTACCAACGCTTCATTGAGAGAGGGGTTCTTTCCCACCGCCTTGAAGGAGGCATTGGTGAGGCCCCTCCTTAAGAAGCCTTCCCTGGACCCAGCTTCTTTCGCCAACTATCGTCCGGTCCCCAACCTTTGCTTTTCAGCAAGGGTTGTCGAGAGTGTGGTAGCACGTCAGCTTCCCCAGTACCTGGATGAAGCTGTCTACCTGGATCCGTTTCAGTCGGGTTTCAGGCTCGGGTACAGCACGGAGATGGCATTGGTTGCGTTGGTCGATGATCTCTGGCGGGCCCAGGACAGGGGCTGCTCCTCTGTCCTGGTCCTATTAGAGCTCTCGGTGGCTTTCGATACCATGGACCATGGTATCCTACTGCGACGACTCGGGGGGTTGGGAGTGGGGGGCATCGTTTTATGGTGGTTCTCCTCCTACCTGTTGGATCGTTTGCAGTTTGTGTTGACTGGAAGGCAGAGATTGACCCCCAGGCATGTCACTTGTGGGGTGCCGCAGGGGTCGGTTCTCTCACCCCTCCTGTTCAACATATACATGAAACCGCTGGGCGAGATCATCCGTGGTTTTGGGGTATGGTATCATCAATATGCTGATGATACCCAACTTTTCATCTCTACCCCAAACCACCCAAACGATGCCTGGAGGCTGTGCGGATCTAGATGGGGAGGAACAGGCTCAAGCTCAATCCCTCCAAGACTGAGTGGCTGTGGTTTCCGTCATCCCGATTGGTACATCTTGTTCCATCTTTGAAGATAGGGGGAGAAATTTTAGCCCCCTCAGAGAAGGCTCGCAATCTGGGAGTCCTCCTGGATACGCGGCTTAGTTTAGAAGAACACCTGACGGCCATGACCAGGGGGGCCTTTTACCAGGTTCGCCTGGTACGTCAGTTGCGCCCCTTCCTGGATCGGATGCTCTGTGCACAGTCACTCATGCCCTTGTTCTTTCTCGCCTAGATTACTGCAACACTCTCTACATGGGGCTGCCCTTGAAGAGCACCTAGAGGCTTCAGCTGGTCCAGAATGCGGCCGCACAGGTTGTCATGAGGGCACCTAGGTGCTCCCATATTACACCCCTTTTAGGCGATGTGCACTGGTTGCCGGTTGTTTTCTGGGTGCGATTCAAGGTATTAATTATGATCTTTAAAGCGCTCCATGGCTTAGGTGCAGGGTACCTGCGAGACCACCTACTGCCACCAGTAGCCTCCCACCGTCCAGTACGATCCCACAGAGTTGGCTTTCTCAGGGTGCCGTCGGCCAGACTGTGTCGGCTGGTGACTCCCAGGGGGAGAGCCTTCTCTGTGGGAGTGCCTTCCCTCTGGAATGAGCTGGCCCCGGAGCTTCACATAATCCCTGACCTCCAGTCCAAAAGTTGGCTTTTCCAGCAAGCCGGGCTGCCCTGTTAATTTTAACTCATTTTTAAATGTATTGTCTTATAAATTCGGGTTGTTTTTTTTTTGGATATGTATTTAATTTCTTTTTAACTTTTGGGATGTGTGTTTTTTAATGTTGTACACCGCCCTGAGTCCTTTGGGAGAAGGGCGGCATATAAATCCAATAAAAACAAACAAAACAAACAAGGATCCCTTTGCAATTTCATTTTAAGGAGGTAAGAAAAGATCTGATGGACCAGAAGAAGGTCAGTCTAAGATTCACAGGGACCACACAGAGGCCTCTGCTTTCCCACAAGCAGAAGAAGGCTGGGACTTATGGCTTTGCTCAACATGGAACAGACATTTTTGCACAATTTCACTTTCTTCCATCACACACCACAATATTGGACACTCGGACATCTCACACTCTAGGAATCCCCAATTCTGGTATCCCAAATTAATCTGAGAAAATATTTCCAACTTTCACAGCCCCATTCAATAAGAACTAAGTTGGGACTGGAACTCAGGAGTCTCCTGGTGATTGGCCCAAAGTCCCCCAGGAAGTTTTCATGCCTAAGGGAGGATTAAAACTCGAGTCCCCTGGTGATTGGCTCCAAGTCGCCCCTTTGGCTTTTATTTGAAGGTAAATAAATGTAAGAACATGAGATATAACACCATTATGATATTGGAAAAATTGTTAATGTTTCTTTTATTTGAAAGGAGATATTCTTTCCACTTAGATAGTAGGCAAGAGCCAAAGAAAATCAAATCTACTTGTTTCAGAATGGGAAATGATTGAATGGCTGAACTTCTTGTATCTCCCTATTCAACCCAATAAATCTTGCTAAAGAGAACTCGGAGAATGTCATTCAGAGGAATGTAATATTCAGCAACTACCAATGAACCAGACATCTTATGAAAAAGAATTGAGGCACTTGTTCCTACTGACAGAAATTAAAAGTTTGTGTATGTGAGAGAGAGAGTAAGATCCTAAGGTAAGATGAGAGCTGTAGGAGCCCTGCTCTAACCGTGTTGTTGGATCATCTCCATGAGAAGCCTTGGAATGGCAGAATGACCTGGAATGCAGGGATTGACCTGCTCTCCATCACTATTATGTCCTCCTTTCTTGATTTCCTGATAAAACCCCTTTCACAGAAAGCATCCACCGGAACAGCTATCTGAGGTTTCACTTTGCGTTTGTTGTTATTTAAGTATCTCCCTTTTAGAAATCCCCACTCCATTTTTTCCTTCCTCATCCAGAGAATGAAAATAGCAACAACTAACACTACTCCGGCCCTTTAATTTCCCACTCTCTAATTTGTCCATAAAGCCTTTCCCTGGGTTCAATGCCGCCTATTCATCCAGGTCAAGAAGGGGAGGGGGAGTAATGGGGATGGTGGGGGTGGGGACATCCAGGTTTCTAGCAAGAGGCACCCATGGAAAATCTTCTGCTTTCCAACCACAGAGATTGTGGGTGGATGAGGAGTCAGCCTGAGGTTTCAGAATGGCTTCTGATTGCCACTCGGGTCACTTTGCAAATTCCATTTTAAGCAGGTAGAAAAGGTTTGATGGATCAGACAGAGGTCAGTCTAAAACCCACGCTGACCCCCCCAGATGCCTCTGGTCTGCCCACAAGCAGGGGGGGAGGGACCTATCACTTGGCCCAACATGGAGCCAGGTAGGGGTGGAATTCAGCCACTTCCCATGGATTCCCTAAAACCGTTTGTTAATTGTATGAGCAGTTATGAGAACCGGCTGAATTGCCTCGGCCTGCCCCCCAACCCCCTCCTGCGGGTGTTCCCCCCCCCCCGAGAAAACGACCAGTCTCAAGATCCCGTGGATCACTTTGGCTCAGGCAGTGGAATTCCCCACTGGTTCTCTCACTGCGCTAAGCGAAGGAATTGCAGAAAGTCTTCAGAGCCCAGAATGGGGCTTCCTCGAACTTCGGGATTGGGAGGGTCCAGAAAGAAGCAGACCAATGGAAATTCTCCCTTCTGCAGCGTCATTGGTCTCCAGGCAGAGTCTCCCTCTACTTCACCCAGTGCAGGAGAGCGTTCCAAGCAAAGAAGAAGCCCCTGTAGGTTCTTCAGGCCAAGATCCCCCCTCCCACTTTCCCAGCCACTCACTCTCTGCAGAACTGGCTTTCCTCCTTCAGCTGAAGCCCCAAAGGACTCTGCCCGGAGACCGCTGACGCTCAAGAAGGGAGAATTCTCATTGGTGCTGCTGCTAGTTCTGCTCCCACCTCTGAAATCCGAGACAAACGCTCCACACCCCTTCCAGATTCCTCCTCTGGGGCTGGAAGCATCAGGCCGGGGAGATACACGCACGCGCTGCTGAGCCCAGAACGGGCCTTCAGACGATGCAATGCCTGAGAAATGCTGGATGTGCAGAGAAATGCAGGCTACAACCAGCAAATCGCGTTTTCCCAGGATCCGGTAAAGCCCTAGCGGACCAATACGAATTCTCCCTTCTGTAGCGTCATCAGTCTCTGAGCACAATCGGGGTTAAGGGGCAGGAAATTAGAAGGGGCTGCTTCGTCCAGACGTTCTGAGCAAGAGAGACTCGTGTTTGAAGGAAGGAAATGGTGTTTTTCTTCCATGAAGCGAAGCGGCGCCTTTCCCGAGAGAGCCCAGCGGAGGATTCCCCCGGGGAAGGGGTGGGTGGGTGGAAGCTGGGGAGAGGATCCAGCAGGATTAGATCCCTGAGGATCCTCTCCGCCTCTTCCTGGTTTACCTGAGGGCTTTCCGTAGCTTGCTTTCGGATTGGGAGGTTTCTGTGACCCCCAATTCTTCCCTGGCTATGGGGTGCGCCTCACCTCTTCTCATCCAGCACAGTGCCTCTTCCTATGACAGAAACCTTCATCTCTGAACTGAAACGTGTGTGAATCGGCGGTTCTGAATTGGGGGAAGGAAGATTTGATCTTGGACTTTGGAGGTGGGAGGGGCGAGAACCAGCGGCAGCATCAATGGGATTTCTCCCTGCTTGAGTGTCATCGGTCTCCGGAAGAGTCCTTTTTGGCTTCACCTGAAGGAGGAGGATTCGTGGCAGAGAGAGAAGGGGGAAATTGGGAAGGGGGATCCGTTCAGTTTTGTGAGTGGCTACAGCTCAAGGGGGGTTCATAGCAGCCCTAGATGGGACCCTCCCCTTTCTTTGCTTAGCCATGGATTCCCGCTTCCCCCC
>NW_028113568.1:0-86520 GCF_964273705.1 Natrix helvetica
GTATTTTGCTAGGAAATGTGCATCAGGCCGGACCAAAAGGCGTTCCCCCTCCTAACCATCTGGGTGGTCTCCGAATCCAATGGCAATGTCAGTTTTGCTCTGCGAATTAATGGAGGGTTAACCCTAACCCTAAGTGGAGTTTTCCCCAAAGGGATTTTCCCATGTATTTTGCCAGGAAATGTACATCAGGCTGGCTCAAAAGGCGTGCCCCTCCTACCCATATCGATGGACTCCGAATCCAATGGCAGTGTCTGTTTTGCTCTGCGAATTCATGGAGAGCTAACTCTCACCCTAAGTGGAATTTTCCCCAATGGGATTTTCCCATGTATTTTGCCAGGAAATGTACATAAGGCCGGCTCAAAAGGGCGTCCCCCCTCCAAACCGTACGGGTGGCCTCCGAATCCAATGGCAGTGTCTCTTTTGCTCTGCGAATTCATGGAGAGCTAACCCTAACCCTAAGTGGGATTTTCCCCAATGGGATTTTCCCATGTATTTTGCCAGAAAATGTACATGAGGCCGGCTCAAAAGGGCGTCCCCCCTCCAAACCATAGCGGTGGCCTCCGAATCCAATGTCAGTGTCTGTTTTGCTCTGCAAATTCATGGAGAGCTAACCCTAACCCTAAGTGGAATTTTCCCCAATGGGATTTTCCCTTGTATTTTGCCAGGAAATGTACATAAGGCCGGCTCAAAAGGCTTCCCCCCTCCAAACCATATGGGTGGACTCCGAATCCAATGGCAGTGTCGGTTTTGCTCTGCGAATTCATGTGGAGATAAACCTAACGCTAAGTGGAATTTTCCCAAAAGGGATTTTCCCATGTATTTTGCCAGGAAATGTACATAAGGCCGGCTCAAAAGGCTTCCCCCCTCCAAACCATACGGGTGGCCTCCGAATCCAATGGCAATGTCGGTTTTGCTCTGCGAATTCATGGAGAGCTAACCCTAACCCTAAGTGGGATTTTCCCCAATGGGATTTTCCCATGTATTTTGCCAGAAAAAGTACATCAGGCCGGCTCAAAAGGCGTTCCCTCTCCTAACCATACCGGTGGCCTCTGAATCCAATGGCAGTGTCTGTTTTGCTCTGCGAATTCATGGAGAGCTAACCCTAACCTTAAGTGGAATTTTCCCCAGTGGGATTTTCCCATGTATTTTGCCAGGAAATGTACATAAGTCCGGCTCAAAAGTCGTGCCCCTTCCTAACCATATGGGTGGACTCCGAATCCAATGGCAGTGTCTGTTTTGCTCTGCGAATTCATGGAGAGATAACCCTAACCCTAAGTGGAATTTTCCCAATGGGATTTTCCCATGTATTTTGCCAGGAAATGTACATAAGGCCAACTCAAAAGGCGTCCCCCCTCCAAACCATACGGGTGGCCTCCGAATCCAATGGCAATGTGGGTTTTACTCTGCGAATTCATGGAGGGCTAACCCTAACCCTAAGTGGAATTTTCCCAAATGGGATTTTCCCATGTATTTTGCCAGGAAATGTACATCAGGCCGGCGCAAAAGGCGTGCCTTCTCCTACCCATACCGATGGGCTCCGAATCGAGTGGCAATGTCAGTTTTGCTCTGCGAATTCATGGAGAGCTAACCCTAACCCTAAGTGGGATTTTCCCCAATGGGATTTTCCCATGTATTTTGCCAGAAAAAGTACATCAGGCCGGCTCAAAAGGTGTTCCCTCTCCTAACCATACCGGTGGCCTCCGAATCCAATGGCAGTGTCTGTTTTGCTCTGCGAATTCATGGAGAGCTAACCCTAACCCTAAGTGGAATTTTCCCCAATGGGATTTTCCCATGTATTTTGCCAGGAAATGTACATAAGGCCACCTCAAAAGGCGTCCCCCCTCCAAACCATACCGGTGGCCTCCGAATCCAATGGCAGTGTCTGTTTTGCTCTGCGAATTCATGGAGAGATAACCCTAACCCTAAGTGGAATTTTCCCCAATGGGATTTTCCCATGTATTTTGCCAGGAAATGTACATAAGGCCACCTCAAAAGGCGTCCCCCCTCCAAACCATAGCGGTGGCCTCCGAATCCAATGGCAATGTCGGTTTTGCTCTGTGAATTCATGGAGGGCTAACCCTAACCCTAAGTTGAATTTTCCCAATTGGGATTTTCCCATGTATTTTGCCAGGAAATGTACATAAGGCCGGCTCAAAAGGCGTCCCCCCTCCAAACCGTACGGGTGGCCTCCGAATCCAATGGCAATTTCGATTTTGCTCTGTGAATTAATGGAGGGCTAACCCTAAGTGGAATTTTCCCCAATGGGATTTTCCCATGTATTTTGCCAGGAAATGTACATAAGGCCACCTCAAAAGGCGTCCCCCCTCCAAACCATACCGGTGGCCTCCGAATCCAATGGCAGTGTCTGTTTTGCTCTGCGAATTCATGGAGAGATAACCCTAACCCTAAGTGGAATTTTCCCCAATGGGATTTTCCCATGTATTTTGCCAGGAAATGTACATAAGGCCACCTCAAAAGGCGTCCCCCCTCCAAACCATAGCGGTGGCCTCCGAATCCAATGGCAATGTCGGTTTTGCTCTGTGAATTCATGGAGGGCTAACCCTAACCCTAAGTTGAATTTTCCCAATTGGGATTTTCCCATGTATTTTGCCAGGAAATGTACATAAGGCCGGCTCAAAAGGGCGTCCCCTCTCCAAACCGTACGGGTGGCCTCCGAATCCAATGGCAATGTCGATTTTGCTCTGCGAATTAATGGAGGGCTAACCCTAAGTGGAATTTTTCCCAATGGGATTTTCCCATGTATTTTGCCAGGAAATGTACATCAGGCCGGCTCAAAAGGCGTCCCCCCTCCTAACCATACGGGTGGCCTCTGAATCCAATGGCAGTGTCTGTTTTGCTCTGCGAATTCATGGAGAGCTAACCCTAACCCTAAGTGGGATTTTCCCCAATTGGATTTTCCCATGTATTTTGCCAGCAAATGTACATCAGGCCGGCTTAAATGGCCTCCCCCCTCCAAACCATATGGGTGGCATCCGAATCCAATGGCAATGTGAGTTTTGCTCTGCGAATTCATGGAGGGCTAACCCTAAGTGGAATTTTCCCCAATGGGATTTTCCCATGTATTTTGCCAGGAAATGTACCTAAGTCCGTCTCAAAAGGCGTACCCCTTCCTAACCATATGGGTGGACTCTGAATCCAATGGCAGTGTCTGTTTTGCTCTGCGAATTCATGGAGAGATAACCCTAACCCTAAGTGGAATTTTCTCAAATGGGATTTTCCCATGTATTTTGCCGGGAAATGTAGATCAGGCCGGCTCAAAAGGCGTGCCCCCTCCTAACCATATCGATGGACTCCGAATCCAATGGTAATGTCGGTTTTGCT
Source organism: Natrix helvetica (assembly GCF_964273705.1). NCBI lineage: Eukaryota > Metazoa > Chordata > Lepidosauria > Squamata > Natricidae > Natrix > Natrix helvetica. Next base: position 3,343 of record NW_028113568.1, read on the forward strand.
CTGCGAATTCATGGAGGGCTAACCCTAACCCTAAGTGGAATTTTCCCCAATGGGATTTTCCCATGTATTTTGCCAGGAAATGTACATAAGGCCGGCTCAAAAGGTGTGCCCCCTCCTAACCATACCGGTGGCCTCCGAATCCAATGGCAGTGACTGTTTTGCTCTGCGAATTCATGGAGAGCTAACCCTAACCCTAAGTGGAATTTTCCCCAATGGGATTTTCCCATGTATTTTGCTAGGAAATGTTCATCAGGCCGGATCAAAAGGCGTTCCCCCTCCTAACCATCCGGGTGGTCTCCGAATCCAATGGCAATGTCAGTTTTGCTCTGCGAATTCATGGAGGGTTAACCCTAACCCTAAGTGGAGTTTTCCCCAAAGGGATTTTCCCATGTATTTTGCCAGGAAATGTACATCAGGCTGGCTCAAAAGGCGTGCCCCTCCCACTCGTATCGATGGACTCCGAATCCAATGGCAGTGTCTGTTTTGCTCTGCGAATTCATGGAGAGCTAACCCTAACCCTAAGTGGAATTTTCCCCAATGGGATTTTCCCATGTATTTTGCCAGGAAATGTACATAAGGCCGGCTCAAAAGGGCGTCCCCCCTCCACACCGTACGGGTCGCCTCCGAATCCAATGGCAATGTCGGTTTTGCTCTGCGAATTAATGGAGAGCTAACCCTAACCCTAAGTGGAATTTTCCCCAATGGGATTTTCCCATGTATTTTGCCAGGAAATGTACATCAGGCCGGATCAAAAGGCGTGCCCCCTCCTAACCATATCGATGGACTCCGAATCCAATGGCAATGTCGGTTTTGCTCTGCGAATTCATGGAGAGTTAACCCTAACCCTAAGTGGGATTTTCCCCAATGGGATTTTCCCATGTATTTTCCAGGAAATGTACATCAGGCCGGCTCAAAAGGCGTCCCCCCTCCTAACCATACGGGTGGTTACCGAATCCAATGGCAATGTCAGTTTTGCCCTGCGATTTCATGGTGGGCTAACCCTAACCCTAAGTGGAATTTTCCACAATGGGATTTTCCCATGTATTTTGCCAGGAAATGTACATCAGGCCGGCTCAAAAGGCGTCCCCCTTCCTAACCATACCGGTGGCGTCTGAATCCAATGGCAGTGTCTGTTTTGCTCTGCGAATTCATGGAGAGATAACCCTAACCCTAAGTGGAATTTTCCCCCATGGGATTTTCCCATGTATTTTGCCAGGAAATGTACATCAGGCCGGCTCAAAAGGCGTCCCCCCTCCACACCGTACGGGTCGCCTCCGAATCCAATGGCAATGTCGATTTTGCTCTGCGAATTCATGGTGGGCTAACCCTAAGTGGAATTTTTCCCAATGGGATTTTCCCATGTATTTTGCCAGGAAATGTACATCAGGCCGGCTCAAAAGGCGTCCCCCCTCCTAACCATACCCGTGGCCTCCGAATCCAATGGCAGTGTCTGTTTTGCTCTGCAAATTCATGGAGAGCTAACCCTAACCCTAAGTGGAATTTTCCCCAATGGAATTTTCCCATGTATTTTGCCAGGAAATGTACATAAGGCTGGCTCAAAAGGCGTCCCCCCTCCTAACCATACGGGTGGTTACCGAATCCAATGGCAAAGTCGGTTTTGCTCTGCGAATTCATGGAGAGCTAACCCTAACCCTAAGTGGGATTTTCCCCAATGGGATTTTCCCATGTATTTTGCCAGGAAATGTACATCAGGCCGGCTCAAATGCCTCCGCCCTCCAAACCATACCGGTGGCCTCCGAATCCCATGGCAATGTCTGTTTTACTCTGCGAATTCATGGAGGGCGAACCCTAACCCTAAGTGGAGTTTTCCCCAAAGGGATTTTCCCATGTATTTTGCCAGGAAATGTACATCAGGCTGGCTCAAAAGGCGTGCCCCTCCTACCCATATCGATGGACTCCGAATCCAATGGCAGTGTCTGTTTTGCTCTGCGAATTCATGGAGAGCTAAATCTAACCCTAAGTGGAATTTTCCCCAATGGGATTTTCCCATGTATTTTGCCAGGAAATGTACATAAGGCCGGCTCAAAAGGGCGTCCCCCCTCCAAACCGTACGGGTGGCCTCCGAATCCAATGGCAGTGTCTCTTTTGCTCTGCGGATTCATGGAGAGCTAACCCTAACCCTAAGTGGGATTTTCCCCAATGGGATTTTCCCATGTATTTTGCCAGGAAATGTACATCAGGCCAGCTCAAAAGGCGTCCCCCCTCCTAACCATACGGGTGGTTACCGAATCCAATGGCAATGTCAGTTTTGCCCTGCGATTTCATGGAGGGCTAACCCTAACCCTAAGTGGAATTTTCCACAATGGGATTTTCCCATGTATTTTGCCAGGAAATGTACATCAGGCCGGCTTAAAAGGCGTCCCCCCTCCTAACCATACCGGTGGCGTCTGAATCCAATGGCAGTGTCTGTTTTGCTCTGCGATTTCATGGAGAGATAACCCTAACCCTAAGTGGAATTTTCTCCCATGGGATTTTCCCATGTATTTTGCCAGGAAATGTACATCAGGCCGGCTCAAAAGGCGTCCCCCCTCCTAACCATATCGATGGACTCCGAATCCATTGGCAATGTCAGTTTTGCTCTGCGAATTCATGGAGGGCTAACCCTAACCCTAAGTGGAATTTTCCCCAATGGGATTTTCCCATGTATTTTGCCAGGAAATGTACATCAGGCCGGCTCAAAAGGCGTCCCCCCTCCTAATCATATCGATGGACTCCGAATCCAATGGCAATGTCGGTTTTGCTCTGCGAATTCATGGAGGGCTAACCCTAACCCTAAGTGGAATTTTCCACAATGGGATTTTCCCATGTATTTTACCAGGAAATGTACATCAGGCCGGCTCAAAAGGCGTCCCCCCTCCTAACCATACCGGTGGCGTCTGAATCCAATGGCAGTGTCTGTTTTGCTCTGCGAATTCATGGAGAGATAACCCTAACCCTAAGTGGAATTTTCCCCCATGGGATTTTCCCATGTATTTTGCCAGGAAATGTACATCAGGCCGGCTCAAAAGGCGTCCCCCCTCCACACCGTACGGGTCGCCTCCGAATCCAATGGCAATGTCGGTTTTGCTCTGCGAATTCATGGAGGGCTAACCCTAAGTGGAATTTTTCCAAATGGGATTTTCCCATGTATTTTGCCAGGAAATGTACATCAGGCCGGCTCTAAAGGCGTCCCCCCTCCTAACCATATCGATGGACTCCGAATCCATTGGCAATGTCAGTTTTGCTCTGCGAATTCATGGATGGCGAACCCTAACCCTAAGTGTAATTTTCCCCAATGGGATTTTCCCATGTATTTTGCCAGGAAATGTACATCAGGCCGGCTCAAAAGGCGTCCCCCCTCCTAACCATATCGATGGACTCCGAATCCAATGGCAATGTCGGTTTTGCTCTGCGAATTCATGGAGGGCTAACCCTAACCCTAGGTGGAATTTTCCCCAATGGGATTTTCCCATGTATTTTACCAGGAAATGTACATAAGGCCGGCTCAAAAGGTGTGCCCCCTCCTAACCATACCGGTGGCCTCCGAATCCAATGGCAGTGTCTGTTTTCCTCTGCAAATTCATGGAGAGCTAACCCTAACCCTAAGTGGAATTTTCCCCAATGGGATTTTCCCATGTATTTTGCTAGGAAATGTGCATCAGGCCGGATCAAAAGGCGTTCCCCCTCCTAACCATCCGGGTGGTCTCCGAATCCAATGGCAATGTCAATTTTGCTCTGCGAATTCATGGAGGGTTAACCCTAAGCCTAAGTGGAGTTTTCCCCAAAGGGATTTTCCCATGTATTTTGCCAGGAAATGTACATCAGGCTGGCTCAAAAGGCGTGCCCCTCCCACTCATATCGATGGACTCCGAATCCAATGGCAGTGTCTGTTTTGCTCTGCGAATTCATGGAGAGCTAACCCTAACCCTAAGTGGAATTTAAGTGGACGTCCCATCAGGCGTCCCCCCTCCTAACCATACGGGTGGTTACCGAATCCAATGGCAATGTCAGTTTTGCCCTGCGATTTCATGGAGGGCTAACCCTAACCCTAAGTGGAATTTTCCACAATGGGATTTTCCCATGTAATTTGCCAGGAAATGTAAATCAGGCCGGCACAAATGGCTTCCCCCCTCCTAACCATACCGGTGGCCTCTGAATCCAATGGCAGTGTCTGTTTTGCTCTGCGAATTCATGGAGAGATAACCCTAACCCTAAGTGGAATTTTCCCCCATGGGATTTTCCCATGTATTTTGCCAGGAAATGTACATCAGGCCGGGTCAAATGGCGTCCCCCCTCCACACCGTACGGGTCGCCTCCGAATCCAATGGCAATGTCGGTTTTGCTCTGCGAATTCATGGAGGGCTAACCCTAAGTGGAATTTTTCCCACTGGGATTTTCCCATGTATTTTGCCAGGAAATGTACATCAGGCCGGCTCAAAAGGCGTCCCCCCTCCTAACCATACCCGTGGCCTCCGAATCCAATGGCAGTGTCTGTTTTGCTCTGCGAATTCATGGAGAGCTAACCCTAACCCTAAGTGGAATTTTCCCCAATGGGATTTTCCCATTTATTTTGCCAGGAAATGTACATAAGGCCGGCTCAAAAGGGCGTCCCCCCTCCAAACCGTACGGGTGGCCTCCGAATCCAATGGCAGTGTCTCTTTTGCTCTGCGAATTCATGGAGAGCTAACCCTAACCCTAAGTGGGATTTTCCCCAATGGGATTTTCCCATGTATTTTGCCAGGAAATGTACATCAGGCCGGCTCAAAAGGCGTCCCCCCTCCTAACCATACGGGTGTTTACCGAATCCAATGGCAATGTCGGTTTTGCCCTGCGATTTCATGGAGGGCTAACCCTAACCCTAAGTGGAATTTTCCACAATGGGATTTTCCCATGTATTTTGCCAGGAAATGTACATCAGGCCGGCTCAAAAGGCCTCCCCCCTCCATACGGGTGGTTACCGAATCCAATGGCAATGTCTGTTTTGCTCTGCGAATTCATGGTGGGCTAACCCTAACCCTAAGTGGAATTTTCCCCAATGGGATTTTCCCATGTATTTTGCCAGGAAATGTACATCAGGCCGGCTCAAAAGGCGTCCCCCCTCCACACCGTACGGGTGGCCTCCGAATCCAATGGCAATGTCGGTTTTGCTCTGCGAATTCATGGAGGGCTAACCCTAAGTGGAATTTTTCCCAGTGGGATTTTCCCATGTATTTTGCCAGGTAATGTACATCAGGCCGGCTCAAAAGGCGCCCCCCCTCCTAACCATACCCGTGGCCTCCGAATCCAATGGCAGTGTCTGTTTTGCTCTGCGAATTCATGGAGAGCTAACCCTAACCCTAAGTGGAATTTTCCCCAATGGGATTTTCCCATGTATTTTGCCAGGAAATGTAAATAAGTCCGGCTCTAAAGGCGTCCCCCCTCCTAACCATATCGATGGACTCCGAATCCATTGGCAATGTCAGTTTTGCTCTGCGAATTCATGGAGGGCTAACCCTAACCCTAAGTGGAATTTTCCCCAATGGGATTTCCCAAGTATTTTGCCAGGAAATGTACATCAGGCCGGCTCAAAAGGCCTCCCCCCTCCTAACGATACGGGTGGTTACCGAATCCAATGGCAATGTCGGTTTTGCTCTGCGAATTCATGGAGAGCTAACCCTAACCCTAAGAGGGATTTTCCCCAATGGAATTTTCCCCAATGGAATTTTACCATGTATTTTGCCAGGAAATGTACATAAGGCTGGCTCAAAAGACGTCCCCCCTCCTAACCATATCGATGGACTCCAAATCCATTGGCAATGTCAGTTTTGCTCTGCGAATTCATGGAGAGATAACCCTAACCCTAAGTGGAATTTTCCCCCATGGGATTTTCCCATGTATTTTGCCAGGAAATGTACATCAGGCCGGCTCAAATGCCTCCGCCCTCCAAACCATATGGGTGGCCTCCGAATCTAATGGCAATGTCGGTTTTGCTCTGCGAATTAATGGAGGGCTAACCCTAAGTGGAATTTTTCCCAGTGGGATTTTCCCATGTATTTTGCCAGGAAATGAACATCAGGCCGGCTCAAAAGGCGTCCCCCCTCCTAACCATACCCGTGGCCTCCGAATCCAATATCAGTGTCTGTTTTGCTCTGCGAATTCATGGAGAGCTAACCCTAACCCTAAGTGGTATTTTCCCCAATGGAATTTTCCCACGTATTTTGCCAGGAAATGTACATAAGGCTGGCTCAAAAGGCGTCCCCCCTCCTAACCATATCGATGGACTCCGAATCCATTGGCGATGTCAGTTTTGCTCTGCGAATTCATGGAGAGCTAACCCTAACCCTAAGTGGGATTTTCCCCAATGGGATTTTCCCATGTATTTTGCCAGGAAATGTACATCAGGCCGGCTCAAAAGGTGTCCCCCCTCCAAACCACAGCGGTGGCCTCCGAATCCAATGGCAATGTCGGTTTTGCTCTGCGAATTCATGGAGAGCTAACCCTAACCCTAAGTGGAATTTTCCCCAATGGGATTTTCCCATTTATTTTGCCAGGAAATGTACATAAGGCCGGCTCAAAAGGGCGTCCCCCCTCCAAACCGTACGGGTGGCCTCCGAATCCAATGGCAGTGTCTCTTTTGCTCTGCGAATTCATGGAGAGCTAACCCTAACCCTAAGTGGGATTTTCCCCAATGGGATTTTCCCATGTATTTTGCCAGGAAATGTACATCAGGCCGGCTCAAAAGGCGTCCCCCCTCCTAACCATACGTGTGGTTACCGAATCCAATGGCAATGTCGGTTTTGCCCTGCGATTTCATGGAGGGCTAACCCTAACCCTAAGTGGAATTTTCCACAATGGGATTTTCCCATGTATTTTGCCAGGAAATGTACATCAGGCCGGCTCAAAAGGCCTCCCCCCTCCTAACCATACGGGTGGTTACCGAATCCAATGGCAATGTCTGTTTTGCTCTGCGAATTCATGGTGGGCTAACCCTAACCCTAAGTGGAATTTTCCCCAATGGGATTTTCCCATGTATTTTGCCAGGAAATGTACATAAGTCCGGCTCTAAAGGCGTCCCGCCTCCTAACCATATCGATGGACTCCGAATCCATTGGCAATGTCAGTTTTGCTCTGCGAATTCATGGAGAGATAACCCTAACCCTAAGTGGAATTTTCCCCCATGGGATTTCCCATGTATTTTGCCAGGAAATGTACACCAGGCCGGCTCAAAAGGCGTCCCCCCTCCACACCATACGGGTGGCCTCCGAATCCAATGGCAATGTCGGTTTTGCTCTGCGAATTCATGGAGGGCTAACCCTAAGTGGAATTTTTCCCAGTGGGATTTTCCCATGTATTTTGCCAGGAAATGTACATCAGGCCGGCTCAAAAGGCGCCCCCCCTCCTAACCATACCCGTGGCCTCCGAATCCAATGGCAGTGTCTGTTTTGCTCTGCGAATTCATGGAGAGCTAACCCTAACCCTAAGTGGAATTTTCCCCAATGGGATTTTCCCATGTATTTTGCCAGGAAATGTAAATAAGTCCGGCTCTAAAGGCGTCCCCCCTCCTAACCATATCGATGGACTCCGAATCCATTGGCAATGTCAGTTTTGCTCTGCGAATTCATGGAGGGCTAACCCTAACCCTAAGTGGAATTTTCCCCAATGGGATTTCCCAAGTATTTTGCCAGGAAATGTACATCAGGCCGGCTCAAAAGGCCTCCCCCCTCCTAACGATACGGGTGGTTACCGAATCCAATGGCAATGTCGGTTTTGCTCTGCAAATTCATGGAGAGCTAACCCTAACCCTAAGTGGGATTTTCCCCAATGGGATTTTCCCATGTATTTTGCCAGGAAATGTACATCAGGCCGGCTCAAATGCCTCCGCCCTCCAAACCATATGGGTGGCCTCCGAATCTAATGGCAATGTCGGTTTTGCTCTGCGAATTAATGGAGGGCTAACCCTAAGTGGAATTTTTCCCAATCGGATTTTCCCATGTATTTTGCCAGGAAATGTACATCAGGCCGGCTCAAAAGGCCTCCCCCCTCCTAACCATACGGGTGGTTACCGAATCCAATGGCAATGTCTGTTTTGCTCTGCAAATTCATGGAGAGCTAACCCTAACCCTAAGTGGAATTTTCCCCAATGGAATTTTCCCATGTATTTTGCCAGGAAATGTACATAAGGCTGGCTCAAAAGACGTCCCCCCTCCTAACCATATCGATGGACTCCGAATCCATTGGCAATGTCAGTTTTGCTCTGCGAATTCATGGAGAGATAACCCTAACCCTAAGTGGAATTTTCCCCCATGGGATTTTCCCATGTATTTTGCCAGGAAATGTACATCAGGCCGGCTCAAAAGGCGTCCCCCCTCCACACCGTACGGGTGGCCTCCGAATCCAATGGCAATGTCGGTTTTGCTCTGCGAATTCATGGAGAGCTAACCCTAACCCTAAGAGGAATTTTCCCCAATGGAATTTTCCCCAATGGAATTTTACCATGTATTTTGCCAGGAAATGTACATAAGGCTGGCTCAAAAGACGTCCCCCCTCCTAACCATATCGATGGACTCCAAATCCATTGGCAATGTCAGTTTTGCTCTGCGAATTCATGGAGAGATAACCCTAACCCTAAGTGGAATTTTCCCCCATGGGATTTTCCCATGTATTTTGCCAGGAAATGTACATCAGGCCGGCTCAAATGCCTCCGCCCTCCAAACCATATGGGTGGCCTCCGAATCTAATGGCAATGTCGGTTTTGCTCTGCGAATTAATGGAGGGCTAACCCTAAGTGGAATTTTTCCCAGTGGGATTTTCCCATGTATTTTGCCAGGAAATGAACATCAGGCCTGCTCAAAAGGCGTCCCCCCTCCTAACCATACCCGTGGCCTCCGAATCCAATATCAGTGTCTGTTTTGCTCTGCGAATTCATGGAGAGCTAACCCTAACCCTAAGTGGAATTTTCCCCAATGGAATTTTCCCACGTATTTTGCCAGGAAATGTACATAAGGCTGGCTCAAAAGGCGTCCCCCCTCCTAACCATACCGGTGGACTCCGAATCCAATGGCAGTGTCTGTTTTGCTCTGCGAATTCATGGAGAGCTAACCCTAACCCTAAGTGGGATTTTCCCCAATGGGATTTTCAAATGTATTTTGACAGGAAATGTACATCAGGCCGGGTCAAAAGGCGTCCCCCCTCCTAACCAAACTGGTGGCCTCCGAATCCCATGGCAATGTCTGTTTTGCTCTGCGAATTCATGGAGGGCTAACCCTAACCCTAAGTGGAATTTTTCCCAATGGGATTTTCCCATGTATTTTGCCAGGAAATGTACATGAGGCCGGCTCAAAAGGCGTCCCCCCTCCTAACCATAGCGGTGGCCTCCGAATCCAATGGCAATGTCGGTTTTGCTCTTCGAATTCATGGAGAGCTAACCTTAACCCTAAGTGGGATTTTCCCCAATGGGATTTTCAAATGTATTTTGCCAGGAAATGTACATCAGGCCGGCTCAAAAGGCGTCCCCCCTCCTAACCATATCGATGGACTCCGAATCCATTGGCAATGTCAGTTTTGCTCTGCGAATTCATGGAGAGCTAACCCTAACCCTAAGTGGGATTTTCCCCAATGGGATTTTCCCATGTATTTTGCCAGGAAATGTACATCAGGCCGGCTCAAATGCCTCCGCCCTCCAAACCATATGGCTGGCCTCCGAATCTAATGGCAATGTCGGTTTTGCTCTGCGAGTTCATGGAGGGCTAACCCTAAGTGGAATTTTCCCCAATGGGATTTTCCCATGTATTTTGCCAGGAAATGTACATAAGGCCGGCTCAAAAGGGCGTCCCCCCTCCAAACCGTACGGGTGGCCTCCGTATCCAATGGCAGTGTCTCTTTTGCTCTGCGAATTCATGGAGAGCTAACCTTAACCCTAAGTGGGATTTTCCCCAATGGGATTTTCCCATGTATTTTGCCAGGAAATGTACATCAGGCCGGCTCAAAAGGCGTCCCCCCTCCTAACCATACGGGTGGTTACCGAATCCAATGGCAATGTCAGTTTTGCCCTGCGATTTCATGGAGGGCTAACCCTAACCCTAAGTGGAATTTTCCACAATGGGATTTTCCCATGTATTTTGCCAGGAAATGTACATCAGGCCGGCTCAAAAGGCCTCCCCCCTCCTAACCATACGGGTGGTTACCGAATCCAATGGCAATGTCTGTTTTGCTCTGCAAATTCATGGAGAGCTAACCCTAACCCTAAGTGGAATTTTCCCCAATGGAATTTTCCCATGTATTTTGCCAGGAAATGTACATAAGGCTGGCTCAAAAGGCGTCCCCCCTCCGAACCATATCGATGGACTCCGAATCCAATGGCAATGTCGGTTTTGCTCTGCGAATTCATGGTTGGCTAACCCTAACCCTAAGTGGAATTTTCCCCAATGGGATTTTCCCATGTATTTTGCCAGGAAATGTACATAAGTCCGGCTCTAAAGGCGTCCCGCCTCCTAACCATATCGATGGACTCCGAATCCATTGGCAATGTCAGTTTTGCTCTGCGAATTCATGGAGAGATAACCCTAACCCTAAGTGGAATTTTCCCCCATGGGATTTTCCCATGTATTTTGCCAGGAAATGTACATCAGGCCGGCTCAAAAGGCGTCCCCCCTCCACACCGTACGGGTGGCCTCCAAATCCAATGGCAATGTCGGTTTTGCTCTGCGAATTCATGGAGGGCTAACCCTAAGTGGAATTTTTCCCAGTGGGATTTTCCCATGTATTTTGCCAGGAAATGTACATGAGGCCGGCTCAAAAGGCTTCCCCCCTCCTAACCATACCCGTGGCCTCCGAATCCAATGGCAGTGTCTGTTTTGCTCTGCGAATTCATGGAGAGCTAACCCTAACCCTAAGTGGAATTTTCCCCAATGGAATTTTCCCATGTATTTTGCCAGGAAATGTACATCAGGCCGGCTCAAAAGGCGTCCCTCCTCCTAACCATACCGGTGGCCTCTGAATCCAATGGCAGTGTCTATTTTGCTCTGCGAATTCATGGAGAGATAACCCTAACCCTAAGTGGAATTTTCCCCCATGGGATTTTCCCATGTATTTTGCCAGGAAATGTACATCAGGCCGGCTCAAAAGGCGGCCCCCTCCACACCGTACGGGTGGCCTCCAAATCCAATGGCAATGTCGGTTTTGCTCTGCGAATTCATGGAGGGCTAACCCTAAGTGGAATTTTTCCCAATGGGATTTTCAAATGTATTTTGACAGGAAATGTACATCAGGCCGGGTCAAAAGGCGTCCCCCCTCCTAACCATACTGGTGGCCTCCGAATCCCATGGCAATGTCTGTTTTGCTCTGCGAATTCATGGAGGGCTAACCCTAACCCTAAGTGGAATTTTTCCCAATGGGATTTTCCCATGTATTTTGCCAGGAAATGTGCATGAGGCCGGCTCAAAAGGCGTCCCCCCTCCTAACCATAGCGGTGGCCTCCGAATCCAATGGCAATGTCGGTTTTGCTCTGCGAATTCATGGAGAGCTAACCTTAACCCTAAGTGGGATTTTCCCCAATGGGATTTTCAAATGTATTTTGCCAGGAAATGTACATCAGGCCGGCTCAAAAGGCGTCCCCCCTCCTAACCATACCGGTGGCCTCCGAATCCAATGGCAATGTCTGTTTTGCTCTGCGAATTCATGGTGGGCTAACCCTAACCCTAAGTGGAATTTTTCCCAATGGGATTTTCCCATGTATTTTGCCAGGAAATGTACATCAGGCCGGCTCAAAAGGCGTCCCCCATCCTAACCATACCGGTGGCCTCTGAATCCCATGGCAATGTCTGTTTTGCTCTGCGAATTCATGGAGGGCTAACCCTAACCCTAAGTGGAATTTTTCCCAATAGGATTTTCCCATGTATTTTGCCAGGAAATGTACATGAGGCCGGCTCAAAAGGCGTCCCCCCTCCTAACCATACGGGTGGTTACCGAATCCAATGGCAATGTCAGTTTTGCCCTGCGATTTCATGGAGGGCTAACCCTAACCCTAAGTGGAATTTTCCACAATGGGATTTTCCCATGTATTTTGCCAGGAAATGTACATCAGGCCGGCTCAAAAGGCGTCCCCCCTCCTAACCATACCGGTGGCGTCTGAATCCAATGGCAGTGTCTGTTTTGCTCTGCGAATTCATGGAGAGATAACCCTAACCCTAAGTGGAATTTTCCCCCATGGGATTTTCCCATGTATTTTGCCAGGAAATGTACATCAGGCCGGCTCAAAAGGCGTCCCCCCTCCACACTGTACGGGTGGCCTCCGAATCCAATGGCAATGTCGGTTTTGCTCTGCGAATTCATGGAGGGCTAACCCTAAGTGGAATTTTTCCCAATGGGATTTTCCCATGTATTTTTCCAGGAAATGTACATCAGGCCGGCTCAAAAGGCGTCCCCCCTCCTAACCATATCGATGGACTCCGAATCCATTGGCAATGTCAGTTTTGCTCTGCGAATTCATGGAGAGCTAACCCTAACCCTAAGTGGGATTTTCCCCAATGGGATTTTCCCATGTATTTTGCCAGGAAATGTGCATCAGGCCGGCTCAAATGCCTCCGCCCTCCAAACCATATGGGTGGCCTCTGAATCTAATGGCAATGTCGGTTTTGCTCTGCGAGTTCATGGAGGGCTAACCCTAAGTGGAATTTTTCCCAATGGGATTTTCCCATGTATTTTGCCAGGAAATGTACATCAGGCCGGCTCAAAAGGCGTCCCCCCTCCAAACCATAGCGGTGGCCTCCGTATCCAATGGCAATGTCGGTTTTGCTCTGCGAATTCATGGAGAGCTAACCCTAACCCTAAGTGGGATTTTCCCCAATGGGATTTTCAAATGTATTTTGCCAGGAAATGTACATCAGGTCGGCTCAAAAGGCGTCCCCCCCCCTAACCATACCGGTGGCCTCCGAATCCCATGGCAATGTCTGTTTTGCTCTGTGAATTCATGGAGGGTAACCCTAACCCTAAGTGGAATTTTTCCCAATGGGATTTTCCCATGTATTTTGCCAGGAAATGTACATGAGGCCGGCTCAAAAGGCTTCCCCCCTCCTAACCATACCCGTGGCCTCCGAATCCAATGGCAGTGTCTGTTTTCCTCTGCGAATTCATGGAGAGCTAACCCTAACCCTAAGTGGAATTTTCCCCAATGGAATTTTCCCATGTATTTTGCCAGGAAATGTACATCAGGCCGGCTCAAAAGGCGTCCCTCCTCCTAACCATACCGGTGGCCTCTGAATCCAATGGCAGTGTCTATTTTGCTCTCCGAATTCATGGAGAGATAACCCTAACCCTAAGTGGAATTTTCCCCCATGGGATTTTCCCATGTATTTTGCCAGGAAATGTACATCAGGCCGGCTCAAAAGGCGTCCCCCCTCCACACCGTACGGGTGGCCTCCAAATCCAATGGCAATGTCGGTTTTGCTCTGCGAATTCATGGAGGGCTAAGCCTAACCCTAAGTGGAATTTTTCCCAATGGGATTTTCCCATGTATTTTGCCAGGAAATGTACATTAGGCCGGCTCAAAAGGCGTCCCCCCTCCTAACCATACCGGTGGCCTCTGAATCCAATGGCAGTGTCTGTTTTGCTTTGCGAATTCATGGAGAGATAACCCTAACCCTATGTGGAATTTTCCCCCATGGGATTTTACCATGTATTTTGCCAGGAAATGTACATCAGGCCGGCTCAAAAGGCGTCCCCCCTCCACACCGTACGGGTGGCCTCCAAATCCAATGGCAATGTCGGTTTTGCTCTGCGAATTCATGGAGGGCTAACCCTAAGTGGAATTTTTCCCAATGGGATTTTCCCATGTATTTTGCCAGGAAATGTACATCAGGCCGGGTCAAAAGGCCTCCCCCCTCCTAACCATACGGGTGGTTACCGAATCCAATGGCAATGTCTGTTTTGCTCTGCAAATTCATGGAGAGCTAACCCTAACCCTAAGTGGAATTTTCCCCAATGGAATTTTCCCATGTATTTTGCCAGGAAATGTACATAAGGCTGGCTCAAAAGGCGTCCCCCCTCCTAACCATATCGATGGACTCCGAATCCAATGGCAATGTCGGTTTTGCTCTGCGAATTCATGTAGGGCTAACCCTAACCCTAAGTGGAATTTTTCCCAATGGGATTTTCCCATGTATTTTGCCAGGAAATGTACATAAGTCCGGCTCTAAAGGCGTCCCCCCTCCTAACCATATCGATGGACTCCGAATCCATTGGCAATGTCAGTTTTGCTCTGCGAATTCATTGAGAGATAACCTAACCCTAAGTGGAATTTGCCCCCATGGGATTTTCCCATTTATTTTGCCAGGAAATGTACATCAGGCCGGCTCAAAAGGCGTTCCCCCTCCACACCGTACGGGTGGCCTCCGAATCCAATGGCAATGTCGGTTTTGCTCTGCGAATTCATGGAGGGCTAACCCAAAGTGGGATTTTCCCCAATGGGATTTTCCCATGTATTTTGGCAGGAAATGTACATCAGGCCGGCTCAAATGCCTCCGCCCTCCAAACGATATGGGTGGCCTCCAAATCCAATGGCAATGTCGGTTTTGCTCTGCGAATTCATGGAGGGCTAACCGTAAGTGGAATTTTTCCCAATGGGATTTTCCCATGTATTTTGCCAGGAAATGTACATCAGGCCGGCTCAAAAGGCGTCCCTCCTCCAAACTATAGCGGTGGCCTCCGAATCCAATGGCAATGTCGGTTTTGCTATGCGAATTCATGGAGGGCTAACCCTAACCCTAAGTGGAATTTTCCCCAATGGGATTTTCCCATGTATTTTGCCAGGAAATGTACATAAGTCCGGCTCTAAAGGCTTCCCCCCTCCTAACCATATCGATAGACTCCGAATCCATCGGCAATGTCAGTTTTGCTCTGCAAATTCATGGAGGGCTAACCCTAACCCTAAGTGGAACTTTCCCCAATGGGATTTTCCCATGTATTTTGCCAGGAAATGTACATCAGGCCGGCTCAAAAGGCCGCCCCCCTCCTAACCATACGGGTGGTTACCGAATGCAATGGCAGTGTCTGTTTTGCTCTGCAAATTCATGGAGAGCTAACCCTAACCCTAAGTGGAATTTTCCCCAATGGGATTTTCCCATGTATTTTGCCAGGAAATGTAAATAAGGCCGACTCAAAAGGCGTCCCCCCTCCAAACCATACGGGTGGCCTCCGAATCCAATGGCAATGTCGGTTTTGCTCTGCGAATTCATGGAGGGCTAACCCTAACCCTAAGTGGAATTTTCGCCAATGGGATTTTTCCATGTATTTTGCCAGGAAATGTACATCAGGCCAGCTCAAAAGGCCTCCCCCCTCCAAACCATACAGGTGGCCTCCGAATCCAATGGCAATGTCTGTTTTGCTCTGCGAATTCATGGTGGGCTAACCCTAACCCTAAGTGGAATTTTTCCCAATGGGATTTTCCCATGTATTTTGCCAGGAAATGTACATCAGGACGGCTCAAAAGGCGTCCCCCCTCCTAACCATACGCGTGGCCTCCGCATCCAATGGCAACGTCGGTTTTGTTCTGCGAATTCATGGAGAGCTAACCCTAACCCTAAGTGGAATTTTCCCCAATGGGATTTTCCCATGTATTTTGCCAGGAAATGTACATCAGTCCGGCTCAAAAGGCCTCCCCCCTCTAAACCATATCGATGGACTCCGAATCCAATGGCAGTGTCTGTTTTGCTCTGCGAATTCATGGAGGGCTAACCCTAACCCTAAGTGGAATTTTCCACAATGGGATTTTCCCATGTATTTTGCCAGGAAATGTACATCAGGCCGGCTCAAAAGGCGTCCCCCCTCCTAACCATACCGGTGGCGTCTGAATCCAATGGCAATGTCGGTTTTGCTCTGCGAATTCATGGAGAGCTAACCCTAACCCTAAGTGGAATTTTCCCCAATGGGATTTTCCCATGTATTTTGCCAGGATATGTACATCAGGCCGGCTCAAAAGGCCTCCCCCCTCCAAACTATACGGGTGGCCTCCGAATCCAATGGCAATGTGGTTTTGTTCTGCGAATTCATGGAGAGCTAACCCTAACCCTAAGTGGAATTTTCCCCAATGGGATTTTCCCATGTATTTTGCCAGGAAATGTACTTAAGGCCGGCTCAAAAGTCGTCCCTCCTCCTAACCATATCGATGGACTCCGAATCCAATGGCAATGTCAGTTTTGCTCTGCGAATTCATGGAGGGCTAACCCTAACCCTAAGTGGAATTTTCCCCAATGGGATTTTCCCATGTATTTTGCCAGGAAATGTACATCAGTCCGGCTCAAAAGGCCTCCCCCCTCCAAACCATATCGATGGACTCCGAATCCAATGGCAGTGTCTGTTTTGCTCTGCGAATTCATGGAGGGCTAACCCTAACCCTAAGTGGAATTTTCCCTAATGGGATTTTCCCATGTATTTTGCCAGGAAATGTACATCAGGCGATCTCAAAAGGCGTCCCCCCTCCTAACCATATCGATGGACTCCGAATCCAATGGCAGTCTCTGTTTTGCTCTGCGAATTCATGGAGGGCTAACCCTAACCCTAAGTGGAATTTTTCCCAATAGAATTTTCCCATATATTTTGCCAGGAAATGTACATCAGGCCGGCTGAAAAGGCGTCCCCCCTCCTAACCATACTGGTGGCCTCCGAATCCAATGGCAATGTCAGTTTTGCTCTGCGAATTGATGGAGGGCTAACCCTAACCCTAAGTGGAATTTTCCGCAATGGGATTTTCCCATGTATTTTGCTGTACATAAGGCCTGTACATTTCCTGTACATAAGGCCGGCTCAAAAGGCCTCCCCCCTCCAAACCATACGGGAGGCCTCCGAATCCAATGGCAATGTCGGTTTTGCTCTGCGAATTCATGGAGGGCTAACCCTACGTGGAATTTTTCCCAATGGGATTTTCCCATGTATTTTGCCAGGAAATGTCCATCAGGCCGGCTCAAAAGGCGTCCCTCCTCCTAACCATACCGGTGGCCTCCGAATCCAATAGCAGTGTCTGTTTTGCTCTGCGAATTGATGGAGGGCTAACCCTAACCCTAAGTGGAATTTTCCGCAATGGGATTTTCCCATGTATTTTGCTGTACATAAGGCCTGTACATTTCCTGTATATAAGGCCGGCTCAAAAGGCCTCCCCCCTCCAAACCATACGGGAGGCCTCCGAATCCAATGGCAGTGTCGGTTTTGCTCTGCGAATTCATGGAGGGCTAACCCTACGTGGAATTTTTCCCAATGGGATTTTCCCATGTATTTTGCCACGAAATGTCCATCAGGCCGGCTCAAAAGGCGTCCCCCCTTCTAACCATACCGGTGGCATCCGAATCCAATAGCAGTGTCTGTTTTGCTCTGCGAATTTATGGAGAGCTAACCGTAACCCTAAGTGGAATTTTCCACAATGGGATTTTCCCATGTATTTTGCCAGGAAATGTACATAAGGCCGTCTCAAAAGGCGTCCCCCCTCCTAACCATATCGATGGACTCCGAATCCAATGGCAGTCTCTGTTTTGCTCTGCGAATTCATGGAGGGCTAACCCTAACCCTAAGTGGAATTTTCCCCAATGGAATTTTCCCATGTATTCTGCCAGGAAATGTACATCAGGCCGGCTCAAAAGGCGTCCCCCCTCCAAACCGTACGGGTGGCGTCCGAATCCAATGGCAGTGTCTGTTTTGCTCTACGAATTCATGGAGAGCTAACCCTAACCCTAAGTGGAATTTTCCCCAATGGGATTTTCCCATATATTTTGCCAGGAAATGTAAATAAGGCCGGCTCAAAAGGCGTCCCCCCTCCTAACCCTACCGTTGGCCTCGGAATCCAATGGCAATGTCGGTTTTCCTCTGCGAATTCATGGAGGGCTAACCCTAAGTGGAATTTTTCCCAATGGGATTTTCCCATGTATTTTGCCAGGAAATGTACATCAGGCCGGCTCAAAAGGCGTCCCCCCTCCTAACCATACCGGTGGCCTCCGAATCCAATGGCAATGCTGGTTTTGTTCTGCGAATTCATGGAGAGCTAACCCTAACCCTAAGTGGAATTTTCCCCAATGGGATTTTCCCATGTATTTTGCCAGGAAATATACTTAAGGCCGGCAAAAAAGTCGTCCCTCCTCCTAAACATATCGATGGACTCCGAATCCAATGGCAATGTCAGTTTTGCTCTGCGAATTCATGGAGGGCTAACCCTAACCCTAAGTGGAATTTTCCCCAATGGGATTTTCCCATGTATTTTGCCAGGAAATGTACATCAGTCCGGCTGAAAAGGCCTCCCCCCTCCAAACCATATCGATGGACTCCGAATCCAATGGCAGTGTCTGTTTTGCTCTGCGAATTCATGGAGGGCTAACCCTAACCCTAAGTGGAATTTTCCCTAATGGGATTTTCCCATGTATTTTGCCAGGAAATGTACATCAGGCGATCTCAAAAGGCGTCCCCCCTCCTAACCATATCGATGGACTCCGAATCCAATGGCAGTCTCTGTTTTGCTCTGCGAATTCATGGAGGGCTAACCCTAACCCTAAGTGGAATTTTTCCCAATAGAATTTTCCCATATATTTTGCCAGGAAATGTACATCAGGCCGGCTGAAAAGGCGTCCCCCCTCCTAACCATACTGGTGGCCTCCGAATCCAATGGCAATGTCAGTTTTGCTCTGCGAATTGATGGAGGGCTAACCCTAACCCTAAGTGGAATTTTCCGCAATGGGATTTTCCCATGTATTTTGCTGTACATAAGGCCTGTACATTTCCTGTACATAAGGCCGGCTCAAAAGGCCTCCCCCCTCCAAACCATACGGGAGGCCTCCGAATCCAATGGCAATGTCGGTGTTGCTCTGCGAATTCATGGAGGGCTAACCCTACGTGGAATTTTTCCCAATGGGATTTTCCCATGTATTTTGCCAGGAAATGTCCATCAGGCCGGCTCAAAAGGCGTCCCCCCTCCTAACCATACCGGTGGCCTCCGAATCCAATAGCAGTGTCTGTTTTGCTCTGCGAATTGATGGAGGGCTAACCCTAACCCTAAGTGGAATTTTCCGCAATGGGATTTTCCCATGTATTTTGCTGTACATAAGGCCTGTACATTTCCTGTATATAAGGCCGGCTCAAAAGGCCTCCCCCCTCCAAACCATACGGGAGGCCTCCGAATCCAATGGCAGTGTCGGTTTTGCTCTGCGAATTCATGGAGGGCTAACCCTACGTGGAATTTTTCCCAATGGGATTTTCCCATGTATTTTGCCACGAAATGTCCATCAGGCCGGCTCAAAAGGCGTCCCCCCTTCTAACCATACCGGTGGCATCCGAATCCAATAGCAGTGTCTGTTTTGCTCTGCGAATTTATGGAGAGCTAACCGTAACCCTAAGTGGAATTTTCCACAATGGGATTTTCCCATGTATTTTGCCAGGAAATGTACATAAGGCCGTCTCAAAAGGCGTCCCCCCTCCTAACCATATCGATGGACTCCGAATCCAATGGCAGTCTCTGTTTTGCTCTGCGAATTCATGGAGGGCTAACCCTAACCCTAAGTGGAATTTTCCCCAATGGAATTTTCCCATGTATTCTGCCAGGAAATGTACATCAGGCCGGCTCAAAAGGCGTCCCCCCTCCAAACCGTACGGGTGGCGTCCGAATCCAATGGCAGTGTCTGTTTTGCTCTACGAATTCATGGAGAGCTAACCCTAACCCTAAGTGGAATTTTCCCCAATGGGATTTTCCCATATATTTTGCCAGGAAATGTAAATAAGGCCGGCTCAAAAGGCGTCCCCCCTCCTAACCATACCGTTGGCCTCGGAATCCAATGGCAATGTCGGTTTTCCTCTGCGAATTCATGGAGGGCTAACCCTAAGTGGAATTTTTCCCAATGGGATTTTCCCATGTATTTTGCCAGGAAATGTACATCAGGCCGGCTCAAAAGGCGTCCCCCCTCCTAACCATACCGGTGGCCTCCGAATCCAATGGCAATGCTGGTTTTGTTCTGCGAATTCATGGAGAGCTAACCCTAACCCTAAGTGGAATTTTCCCCAATGGGATTTTCCCATGTATTTTGCCAGGAAATATACTTAAGGCCGGCAAAAAAGTCGTCCCTCCTCCTAAACATATCGATGGACTCCGAATCCAATGGCAGTGTCTGTTTTGCTCTGCGAATTCATGGAGGGCTAACCCTAACCCTAAGTGGAATTTTCCCCAATGGGATTTTCCCATGTATTTTGCCAGGAAATGTACATCAGGCCGGCTCAAAAGGCCTCCTCCCTCCAAACCATACGGGTGGCCTCCGAATCCAATGGCAATGTCGGTTTTGCTCTGCGAATTCATGGAGGGCTAACCCTAACCCTAAGTGGAATTTTCGCCAATGGGATTTTCCCATGTATTTTGCCAGGAAATGTACATCAGGCCAGCTCAAAAGGCCTCCCCCCTCCAAACCATACAGGTGGCCTCCGAATCCAATGGCAATGTCTGTTTTGCTCTGCGAATTCATGGTGGGCTAACCCTAACCCTAAGTGGAATTTTCCCCAAAGGAATTTTCCCATGTATTTTGCCAGGAAATGTACATCAGGCCGGCTCAAAAGGCCTCCCCCCTCCAAACCATACGGGTGGCCTCCGAATCCAATGGCAATGTCGGTTTTGCTCTGCGAATTCATGGAGGGCTAACCCTAAGTGGAATTTTTCCCAATGGGATTTTCCCATGTATTTTGCCAGGAAATGTACATCAGGCCGGCTCAAAAGCCCTCCCCACTCCAAACCGTACGGGTAGCCTCCGAATCCAATGGCAGTGCCTGTTTTGCTCTGCGAATTCATGGAGAGCTAACCCTAACCCTAAGTGGAATTTTTCCCAATGGGATTTTTCCATGTATTTTGCCAGGAAATGTACATCAGGACGGCTCAAAAGGCGTCCCCCCTCCTAACCATACGCGTGGCCTCCGCATCCAATGGCAACGTCGGTTTTGTTCTGCGAATTCATGGAGAGCTAACCCTAACCCTAAGTGGAATTTTCCCCAATGGGATTTTCCCATGTATTTTGCCAGGAAATGTACATCAGTCCGGCTCAAAAGGCCTCCCCCCTCTAAACCATATCGATGGACTCCGAATCCAATGGCAGTGTCTGTTTTGCTCTGCGAATTCATGGAGGGCTAACCCTAACCCTAAGTGGAATTTTCCCCAATGGGATTTTCCCATGTATTTTGCCAGGATATGTACATCAGGCCGGCTCAAAAGGCCTCCCCCCTCCAAACCATACGGGTGGCCTCCGAATCCAATGGCAATGTCGGTTTTGTTCTGCGAATTCATGGAGAGCTAACCCTAACCCTAAGTGGAATTTTCCCCAATGGGATTTTCCCATGTATTTTGCCAGGAAATGTACTTAAGGCCGGCTCAAAAGTCGTCCCTCCTCCTAACCATATCGATGGACTCCGAATCCAATGGCAATGTCAGTTTTGCTCTGCGAATTCATGGAGGGCTAACCCTAACCCTAAGTGGAATTTTCCCCAATGGGATTTTCCCATGTATTTTGCCAGGAAATGTACATCAGGCCGGCTCAAAATGCGCCCCCCCTCCAAACCGTACGGTTGGCCTCCGAATCCAATGGCAATGTCGGTTTTGCTCAGCGAATTCATGGAGAGCTAACCCTAACCCTAAGTGGAATTTTCCCCAATGGGATTTTCCCATGTATTTTGCCAGGATATGTACATCAGGCCGGCTCAAAAGGCCTCCCCCCTCCAAACCATACGGGTGGCCTCCGAATCCAATGGCAATGTCGGTTTTGTTCTGCGAATTCATGGAGAGCTAACCCTAACCCTAAGTGGAATTTTCCCCAATGGGATTTTCCCATGTATTTTGCCAGGAAATGTACTTAAGGCCGGCTCAAAAGTCGTCCCTCCTCCTAAACATATCGATGGACTCCGAATCCAATGGCAGTGTCTGTTTTGCTCTGCGAATTCATGGAGGGCTAACCCTAACCCTAAGTGGAATTTTCCCCAATGGGATTTTCCCATGTATTTTGCCAGGAAATGTACATCAGTCCGGCTCAAAAGGCCTCCCCCCTCCAAACCATATCGATGGACTCCGAATCCAATGGCAGTGTCTGTTTTGCTCTGCGAATTCATGGAGAGCTAACCCTAACCCTACGTGGAATTTTCACTAATGGGATTTTCCCATGTATTTTGCCAGGAAATGTACATCAGGCCATCTCAAAAGGCGTCCCGCCTCCTAACCATATCGATGGACTCCGAATCCAATGGCAGTCTCTGTTTTGCTCTGCGAATTCATGGAGGGCTAACCCTAACCCTAAGTGGAATTTTTCCCAATGGAATTTTCCCATGTATTTTGCCAGGAAATGTCCATCAGGCTGGCTCAAAAGGCGTCCTCCCTCCTAACCATATCGATGGACTCCGAATCCAATGGCAGTGTCTGTTTTGCTCTGCGAATTCATGGAGGGCTAACCCTAACCCTAAGTGGAATTTTCCCCAAAGGGATTTTCCCATGTATTTTGCCAGGAAATGTACATAAGGCCGGCTCAAAATGCGCCCCCCCTCCAATCCGTACGGGTGGCCTCCGAATCCAATGGCAATGTCGGTTTTGCTCTGCGAATTCATGGAGGGCTAACCCTAACCCTAAGTGGAATTTTCCCTAATGGGATTTTCCCATTACATAAGGCCGGCTCAAAATGCGCCCCCCCTCCAATCCGTACGGGTGGCCTCCGAATCCAATGGCAATGTCGGTTTTGCTCTGCGAATTTATGGAGGGCTAACCCTAACCCTAAGTGGAATTTTCCCTAATGGGATTTTCCCATGTATTTTGCCAGGAAATGTACATCAGGCGATCTCAAAAGGCGTCCCCCCTCCTAACCATATCGATGGACTCCGAATCCAATGGCAGTCTCTGTTTTGCTCTGCGAATTCATGGAGGGCTAACCCTAACCCTAAGTGGAATTTTTCCCAATAGAATTTTCCCATATATTTTGCCAGGAAATGTTCATCAGGCCGGCTGAAAAGGCGTCCCCCCTCCTAACCATACTGGTGGCCTCCGAATCCAATGGCAATGTCAGTTTTGCTCTGCGAATTGATGGAGGGCTAACCCTAACCCTAAGTGGAATTTTCCGCAATGGGATTTTCCCATGTATTTTGCTGTACATAAGGCCTGTACATTTCCTGTACATAAGGCCGGCTCAAAAGGCCTCCCCCCTCCAAACCATACGGGAGGCCTCCGAATCCAATGGCAATGTCGGTTTTGCTCTGCGAATTCATGGAGGGCTAACCCTACGTGGAATTTTTCCCAATGGGATTTTCCCATGTATTTTGCCAGGAAATGTCCATCAGGCCGGCTCAAAAGGCGTCCCCCCTCCTAACCATACCGGTGGCCTCCGAATCCAATAGCAGTGTCTGTTTTGCTCTGCGAATTGATGGAGGGCTAACCCTAACCCTAAGTGGAATTTTCCGCAATGGGATTTTCCCATGTATTTTGCTGTACATAAGGCCTGTACATTTCCTGTATATAAGGCCGGCTCAAAAGGCCTCCCCCCTCCAAACTATACGGGAGGCCTCCGAATCCAATGGCAGTGTCGGTTTTGCTCTGCGAATTCATGGAGGGCTAACCCTACGTGGAATTTTTCCCAATGGGATTTTCCCATGTATTTTGCCAGGAAATGTCCATCAGGCCGGCTCAAAAGGCGTCCCCCCTCCTAACCATACCGGTGGCCTCCGAATCCAATAGCAGTGTCTGTTTTGCTCTGCGAATTTATGGAGAGCTAACCGTAACCCTAAGTGGAATTTTCCACAATGGGATTTTCCCATGTATTTTGCCAGGAAATGTACATAAGGCCGTCTCAAAAGGCGTCCCCCCTCCTAACCATATCGATGGACTCCGAATCCAATGGCAGTCTCTGTTTTGCTCTGCGAATTCATGGAGGGCTAACCCTAACCCTAAGTGGAATTTTCCCCAATGGAATTTTCCCATGTATTCTGCCAGGAAATGTACATCAGGCCGGCTCAAAAGGCGTCCCCCCTCCAAACCGTACGGGTGGCGTCCGAATCCAATGGCAGTGTCTGTTTCCTCTACGAATTCATGGAGAGCTAACCCTAACCCTAAGTGGAATTTTCCCCAATGGGATTTTCCCATATATTTTGCCAGGAAATGTAAATAAGGCCGGCTCAAAAGGCGTCCCCCCTCCTAACCATACCGTTGGCCTCGGAATCCAATGGCAATGTCGGTTTTCCTCTGCGAATTCATGGAGGGCTAACCCTAAGTGGAATTTTTCCCAATGGGATTTTCCCATGTATTTTGCCAGGAAATGTACATCAGGCCAGCTCAAAAGGCGTCCCCCCTCCTAACCATACCGGTGGCCTCCGAATCCAATGGCAATGCTGGTTTTGTTCTGCGAATTCATGGAGAGCTAACCCTAACCCTAAGTGGAATTTTCCCCAATGGGATTTTCCCATGTATTTTGCCAGGAAATATACTTAAGGCCGGCTCAAAAGTCGTCCCTCCTCCTAAACATATCGATGGACTCCGAATCCAATGGCAGTGTCTGTTTTGCTCTGCGAATTCATGGAGGGCTAACCCTAACCCTAAGTGGAATTTTCCCCAATGGGATTTTCCCATGTATTTTGCCAGGAAATGTACATCAGGCCGGCTCAAAAGGCCTCCCCCCTCCAAACCATACGGGTGGCCTCCGAATCCAATGGCAATGTCGGTTTTGCTCTGCGAATTCATGGAGGGCTAACCCTAACCCTAAGTGGAATTTTCGCCAATGGGATTTTCCCATGTATTTTGCCAGGAAATGTACATCAGGCCAGCTCAAAAGGCCTCCCCCCTCCAAACCATACAGGTGGCCTCCGAATCCAATGGCAATGTCTGTTTTGCTCTGCGAATTCATGGTGGGCTAACCCTAACCCTAAGTGGAATTTTCCCCAATGGGATTTTCCCATGTATTTTGCCAGGAAATGTACATCAGGCCGGCTCAAAAGGCCTCCCCCCTCCAAACCATACGGGTGGCCTCCGCATCCAATGGCAACGTCGGTTTTATTCTGCGAATTCATGGAGAGCTAACCCTAACCCTAAGTGGAATTTTCCCCAATGGGATTTACCCATGTATTTTGCCAGGAAATGTACATCAGTCCGGCTCAAAAGGCCTCCCCCCTCTAAACCATATCGATGGACTCCGAATCCAATGGCAGTGTCTGTTTTGCTCTGCG
This sequence comes from Natrix helvetica, assembly GCF_964273705.1. Lineage (NCBI taxonomy): Eukaryota > Metazoa > Chordata > Lepidosauria > Squamata > Natricidae > Natrix > Natrix helvetica. The sequence goes on from NW_028113568.1 coordinate 28,510, forward strand.
AATTCATGGAGGGCTAACCCTAACCCTAAGTGGAATTTTCCCCCAAGGGGTTTTCCCATGTATTTTGCCAGGAAATGTACATAAGGCCGGCTCAAAATGCGCCCCCCATCCAATCCGTACGGGTGGCCTCCGAATCCAATGGCAATGTCGGTTTTGCTCTGCGAATTCATGGAGAGCTAACCCTAACCCTAAGTGGAATTTTCCCCAATGGGATTTTCCCATGTATTTTGCCAGGATATGTACATCAGGCCGGCTCAAAAGGCCTCCCCCCTCCAAACCATACGGGTGGCCTCCGAATCCAATGGCAATGTCGGTTTTGTTCTGCGAATTCATGGAGAGCTAACCCTAACCCTAAGTGGAATTTTCCCCAATGGGATTTTCCCATGTATTTTGCCAGGAAATGTACTTAAGGCCGGCTCAAAAGTCGTCCCTCCTCCTAACCATATCGATGGACTCCGAATCCAATGGCAATGTCAGTTTTGCTCTGCGAATTCATGGAGGGCTAACCCTAACCCTAAGTGGAATTTTCCCCAATGGGATTTTCCCATGTATTTTGCCAGGAAATGTACATCAGGCCGGCTCAAAATGCGCCCCCCCTCCAAACCGTACGGTTGGCCTCCGAATCCAATGGCAATGTCGGTTTTGCTCAGCGAATTCATGGAGAGCTAACCCTAACCCTAAGTGGAATTTTCCCCAATGGGATTTTCCCATGTATTTTGCCAGGATATGTACATCAGGCCGGCTCAAAAGGCCTCCCCCCTCCAAACCATACGGGTGGCCTCCGAATCCAATGGCAATGTCGGTTTTGTTCTGCGAATTCATGGAGAGCTAACCCTAACCCTAAGTGGAATTTTCCCCAATGGGATTTTCCCATGTATTTTGCCAGGAAATGTACTTAAGGCCGGCTCAAAAGTCGTCCTTCCTCCTAAACATATCGATGGACTCCGAATCCAATGGCAGTGTCTGTTTTGCTCTGCGAATTCATGGAGGGCTAACCCTAACCCTAAGTGGAATTTTCCCCAATGGGATTTTCCCATGTATTTTGCCAGGAAATGTACATCAGTCCGGCTCAAAAGGCCTCCCCCCTCCAAACCATATCGATGGACTCCGAATCCAATGGCAGTGTCTGTTTTGCTCTGCGAATTCATGGAGAGCTAACCCTAACACTAAGTGGAATTTTCCCTAATGGGATTTTCCCATGTATTTTGCCAGGAAATGTACATCAGGCCATCTCAAAAGGCGTCCCCCCTCCTAACCATATCGATGGACTCCGAATCCTATGGCAGTCTCTGTTTTGCTCTGCGAATTCATGGAGGGCTAACCCTAACCCTAAGTGGAATTTTTCCCAATGGAATTTTCCCATGTATTTTGCCAGGAAATGTCCATCAGGCCGGATCAAAAGCCCTCCCCCCTCCAAACCGTACGGGTGGCCTCCGAATCCAATGGCAGTGTCTGTTTTGCTCTGCGAATTCATGGAGAGCTAACCCTAACCCTAAGTGGAATTTTCCCCAATGGGATTTTCCCATGTATTTTGCCAGGAAATGTACATCAGTCCGGCTCAAAAGGCCTCCCCCCTCCAAACCATATCGATGGACTCCGAATCCAATGGCAGTGTCTGTTTTGCTCTGCGAATTCATGGAGAGCTAACCCTAACCCTAAGTGGAATTTTCCCCAATGGGATTTTCCCATGTATTTTGCCAGGATATGTACATCAGGCTGGCTCAAAAGGCCTCCCCCCTCCAAACCATACGGGTGGCCTCCGAATCCAATGGCAATGTCGGTTTTGTTCTGCGAATTCATGGAGAGCTAACCCTAACCCTAAGTGGAATTTTCCCCAATGGGATTTTCCCATGTATTTTGCCAGGAAATGTACTTAAGGCCGGCTCAAAAGTCGTCCCTCCTCCTAACCATATCGATGGACTCCGAATCCAATGGCAATGTCAGTTTTGCTCTGCGAATTCATGGAGGGCTAACCCTAACCCTAAGTGGAATTTTCCCCAATGGGATTTTCCCATGTATTTTGCCAGGAAATGTACATCAGGCCGGCTCAAAATGCGCCCCCCCTCCAAACCGTACGGTTGGCCTCCGAATCCAATGGCAATGTCGGTTTTGCTCAGCGAATTCATGGAGAGCTAACCCTAACCCTAAGTGGAATTTTCCCCAATGGGATTTTCCCATGTATTTTGCCAGGATATGTACATCAGGCCGGCTCAAAAGGCCTCCCCCCTCCAAACCATACGGGTGGCCTCCGAATCCAATGGCAATGTCGGTTTTGTTCTGCGAATTCATGGAGAGCTAACCCTAACCCTAAGTGGAATTTTCCCCAATGGGATTTTCCCATGTATTTTGCCAGGAAATGTACTTAAGGCCGGCTCAAAAGTCGTCCTTCCTCCTAAACATATCGATGGACTCCGAATCCAATGGCAGTCTCTGTTTTGCTCTGCGAATTCATGGAGGGCTAACCCTAACCCTAAGTGGAATTTTCCCCAATGGGATTTTCCCATGTATTTTGCCAGGAAATGTACATCAGTCCGGCTCAAAAGGCCTCCCCCCTCCAAACCATATCGATGGACTCCGAATCCAATGGCAGTGTCTGTTTTGCTCTGCGAATTCATGGAGAGCTAACCCTAACACTAAGTGGAATTTTCCCTAATGGGATTTTCCCATGTATTTTGCCAGGAAATGTACATCAGGCCATCTCAAAAGGCGTCCCCCCTCCTAACCATATCGATGGACTCCGAATCCTATGGCAGTCTCTGTTTTGCTCTGCGAATTCATGGAGGGCTAACCCTAACCCTAAGTGGAATTTTTCCCAATGGAATTTTCCCATGTATTTTGCCAGGAAATGTCCATCAGGCCGGATCAAAAGCCCTCCCCCCTCCAAACCGTACGGGTGGCCTCCGAATCCAATGGCAGTGTCTGTTTTGCTCTGCGAATTCATGGAGGGCTAACCCTAACCCTAAGTGGAATTTTCCCCAATGGGATTTTCCCATGTATTTTGCCAGGAAATGTACATCAGGCCGGCTCAAAAGGCCTCCCCCCTCCAAACCATACGGGTGGCCTCCGAATCCAATGGCAATGTCGGTTTTGCTCTGCGAATTCATGGAGGGCTAACCCTAACCCTAAGTGGAATTTTCGCCAATGGGATTTTCCCATGTATTTTGCCAGGAAATGTACATCAGGCCAGCTCAAAAGGCCTCCCCCCTCCAAACCATACAGGTGGCCGCCGAATCCAATGGCAATGTCTGTTTTGCTCTGCGAATTCATGGTGGGCTAACCCTAACCCTAAGTGGAAATTTCCCCAATGGGATTTTCCCATGTATTTTGCCAGGAAATGTACATCAGGCCGGCTCAAAAGGCCTCCCCCCTCCAAACCATACGGGTGGCCTCCGAATCCAATGGCAATGTCGGTTTTGCTCTGCGAATTCATGGAGGGCTAACCCTAAGTGGAATTTTTCCCAATGGGATTTTCCCATGTATTTTGCCAGGAAATGTACATCAGGCAGGCTCAAAAGCCCTCCCCCCTCCAAACCGTACGGGTAGCCTCCGAATCCAATGGCAGTGCCTGTTTTGCTCTGCGAATTCATGGAGAGCTAACCCTAACTCTAAGTGGAATTTTTCCCAATGGGATTTTCCCATGTATTTTGCCAGGAAATGTACATCAGGACGGCTCAAAAGGCGTCCCCCCTCCTAACCATACGCGTGGCCTCCGCATCCAATGGCAACGTCGGTTTTGTTCTGCGAATTCATGGAGAGCTAATCCTAACCCTAAGTGTAATTTTCCCCAATGGTATTTTCCCATGTATTTTGCCAGGAAATGTACATCAGGCCAGCTCAAAAGGCCTCCCCCCTCCAAACCGTACGGGTGGCCTCCAAATCCAATGGCAGTGTCTGTTTTGCTATGCGAATTCATGGAGAGCTAACCCTAACCCTAAGTGGAATTTTCCCCAATGGGATTTTCCCATATATTTTGCCAGGAAATATAAATAAGGCCGGCTCAAAAGGCGTCCCCCCTCCTAACCATACCGGTGGCCTCGGTATCCAATGGCAATGTCGGTTTTCCTCTGCGAATTCATGGAGGGCTAACCCTAAGTGGAATTTTTCCCAATGGGATTTTCCCATGTATTTTGCCAGGAAATGTACATCAGGCCGGCTCAAAAGGCGTCCCCCCTCCTAACCATACCGGTGGCCTCCGAATCTAATGGCAATGTCAGTTTTGCTCTGCGAATTCATGGAGGGCTAACCCTAACCCTAAGTGGAATTTTCCCCAAAGGGATTTTCCCATGTATTTTGCGAGGAAATGTACATCAGGCCGGCTCAAAAGCCCTCCCCCCTCCAAACTGTACGGGTGGCCTCCGAATCCAATGGCAGTGCCTGTTTTGCTCTGCGAATTCATGGAGAGCTAACCCTAACCCTAAGTGGAATTTTCCCCAATGGGATTTTCCCATGTATTTTGCCAGGAAATGTACATCAGGCCGGCTCAAAAGGCCTCCCCCCTCCAAACCATACGGGTGGCCTCCTATTCCAATGGCAATGTCGGTTTTGCTCTGCGAATTCATGGAGGGCTAACCCTAAGTGGAATTTTTCCCAATGGGATTTTCCCATGTATTTTGCCAGGAAATGTCCATCAGGCCGGCTCAAAAGCCCTCCCCCCTCCAAACTGTACGGGTGGCCTCCGAATCCAATGGCAGTGTCTGTTATGCTCTGCGAATTCATGGAGAGCTAACCCTAACCCTAAGTGGAATTTTCCCCAATGGGATTTTCCCATGTATTTTGCCAGGAAATGTACATCAGTCCGGCTCAAAAGGCCTCCCCCCTCCAAACCATATCGATGGACTCCGAATCCAATGGCAGTGTCTGTTTTGCTCTGCGAATTCATGGAGGGCTAACCCTAACCCTAAGTGGAATTTCCCTAATGGGATTTTCTCATGTATTTTGCCAGGAAATGTACATCAGGACGGCTCAAAAGTCGTCCCCCCTCCTAACCATACGCGTGGCCTCCGAATCCAATGGCAACGTCGGTTTTGTTCTGCGAATTCATGGAGAGCTAACCCTAACCCTAAGTGGAATTTTCCCCAATGGGATTTTCCCATGTATTTTGCCAGGAAATGTACATCAGGCCGGCTCAAAAGGCGTCCCCCCTCCTAACCATACCGGTGGCCTCGGAATCCAATGGCAATGTCGGTTTTCCTCTGCGAATTCATGGAGGGCTAACCCTAAGTGGAATTTTTCCCAATGGGATTTTCCCATGTATTTTGCCAGGAAATGTACATAAGGCCGGCTCAAAATGCGCCCCCCCTCCAAACCGTACGGGTGGCCTCCGAATCCAATGGCAATGTCGGTTTTGCTCTGTGAATTCATGGAGAGCTAACCCTAACCCTAAGTGGAATTTTCCCCAATGGGATTTTCCCATGTATTTTGCCAGGATATGTACATCAGGCCGGCTCAAAAGGCCTCCCCCCTCCAAACCATACGGGTGGCCTCCGAATCCAATCGCAATGTCGGTTTTGTTCTGCGAATTCATGGAGAGCTAACCCTAACCCTAAGTGGAATTTTCCCCAATGGGATTTTCCCATGTATTTTGCCAGGAAATGTACATCAGGCCGGCTCAAAAGGCCTCCCCCCTCCAAACCATACAGGTGGCCTCCGAATCCAATGGCAATGTCTGTTTTGCTATGCGAATTCATGGAGGGCTAACCCTAAACCTAAGTGGAATTTTCCCCAATGGGATTTTCCCATGTATTTTGCCAGGAAATGTACATCAGGCCGGCTCAAAAGGCCTCCCCCCTCCAAACCATACAGGTGGCCTCCGAATCCAATGGCAATGTCTGTTTTGCTCTGCGAATTCATGGAGGGCTAACCCTAACCCTAAGTGGAATTTTTCCCAATGGGATTTCCCCATGTATTTTGCCAGGAAATGTCCATCACGCCGGCTCAAAAGGCATCCCTCCTCCTAACCACACCGGTGGCCTCCGAATCCAATGGCAGTGTCTGTTTTGCTCTTCGAATTCATGGAGAGCTAACCCTAACCCTAAGTGGAATTTTCCCCAATGGGATTTTCCCATGTATTTTGCCAGGAAATGTACATAAGGCCGACTCAAAAGGCGTCCCTCCTCCTAAACATATCGATGGACTCCGAATCCAATGGTAGTGTCTGTTTTGCTCTGCGAATTCATGGAGGGCTAACCCTAACCCTAAGTGGAATTTTCCCCAATGGGATTTTCCCCTGTATTTTGCCAGGAAATGTACATCAGGCCGGCTCAAAAGGCCTCCCCCCTCCAAACCATACAGGTGGCCTCCGAATCCAATGGCAATGTAGGTTTTGCTCTGCGAATTCATTGAGGGCTAACCCTAACCCTAAGTGGAATTTTCCCCAATGGGATTTTCCCATGTATTTTGCCAGGAAATGTACATCAGGCCGGCTCAAAAGGCCTCCCCCCTGCAAAGCATATCGATGGACTCCGAATCCAATGGCAGTGTCTGTTTTGCTCTGCGAATTCATGGAGGGCTAACCCTAACCCTAAGTGGAATTTTCCCCAATGGGATTTTCCCATGTATTTTGCCAGTAAATGTACATCAGGCCGGCTCAAAAGGCTTCCCCCCTCCTGACCATACCGGTGGCCTTCGAATCCAATGGCAGTGTCTGTTTTGCTCTGTGAATTCATGGAGAGCTAACCCTAACCCTAAGTGGAATTTTCCCCAATGGGATTTTCACATGTATTTTACCAGGAAATGTACATAAGGCCGGCTCAAAAGGCGTCCCCCCTCCTAACCATATCGATGGACTCCGAATCCAATGTCAGTGTCTGTTTTGCTCTGCGAATTCATGGAGGGCTAACCCTAACCCTAAGTGGAATTTTCCCCAATGGGATTTTCCCATGTATTTTGCCAGGAAATGTACATCAGGCCGGCTCAAAAGCCCTCCCCCCTCCAAACCTTACAGGTGGCCTCCGAATCCAATGGCAGTGCCTGTTTTGCTCTGCGAATTCATGGAGAGCTAACCCTAACCCTAAGTGGAATTTTCCCCAATGGGATTTTCCCATGTATTTTGCCAGGAAATGTACATCAGGCCGGCTCAAAAGGCGTCCCCCCTCCTAACCATACCGGTGGCCTCCGAATCCAATGGCAATGTCAGTTTTGCTCTGCGAATTCATGGAGGGCTAACCCTAACCCTAAGTGGAATTTTCCCCAATGGAATTTTCCCATGTATTTTGCCAGGAAATGTACATCAGGCCGGCTCAAAAGGCCTCCCCCCTCCAAACCATACGGGTGGCCTCCGAATCCAATGGCAATGTCGGTTTTGCTCTGCGAATTCATGGAGGGCTAACCCTAAGTGGAATTTTTCCCAATGGGATTTTCCCATGTCTTTTGCCAGGAAATGTCCATCAGGCCGGCTCAAAACCATACGGGTGGTCTCCGAATCCAATGGCAGTGTCTGTTTTGCTCTGCGAATTCATGGAGAGCTAACCCTAACCCTAAGTGGAATTTTCCCCAATGGGATTTTCCCATGTATTTTGCCAGGAAATGTACATCAGGCCGGCTCAAAAGGCCTCCCCCCTCCAAACCATACGGGTGGCCTCCGAATCCAATGGCAATGTCGGTTTTGCTCTGCGAATTCATGGAGGGCTAACCCTAAGTGGAATTTTTCCCAATGGGATTTTCCCATGTATTTTGCCAGGAAATGTCCATCAGGCCGGCTCAAAACCATACGGGTGGTCTCCGAATCCAATGGCAGTGTCTGTTTTGCTCTGCGAATTCATGGAGAGCTAACCCTAACCCTAAGTGGAATTTTCCCCAATGGGATTTTCCCATGTATTTTGCCAGGAAATGTACATCAGGCCGGCTCAAAAGCCCTCCCCCCTCCAAACCTTACGGGTGGCCTCCGAATCCAATGGCAGTGCCTGTTTTGCTCTGCGAATTCATGGAGAGCTAACCCTAACCCTAAGTGGAATTTTCCCCAATGGGATTTTCCCATGTATTTTGCCAGGAAATGTACATCAGGCCGGCTCAAAAGCCCTCCCCCCTCCAAACCTTACGGGTGGCCTCCGAATCCAATGGCAGTGCCTGTTTTGCTCTGCGAATTCATGGAGAGCTAACCCTAACCCTAAGTGGAATTTTCCCCAATGGGATTTTCCCATGTATTTTGCCAGGAAATGTACATCTGACCGGCTCAAAAGGCGTCCCCCCTCCTAACCATACCGGTGGCCTCCGAATCCAATGGCAATGTCAGTTTTGCTCTGCGAATTCATGGAGGGCTAACCTTAACCCTAAGTGGAATTTTCCCCAATGGGATTTTCCCATGTATTTTGCCAGGAAATGTACATCAGGCCGGCTCAAAAGGCCTCCCCCCTCCAAACCATACGGGTCGCCTCCGAATCCAATGGCAATGTCGGTTTTGCTCTGCGAATTCATGGAGGGCTAACCCTAAGTTGAATTTTTCCCAATGGGATTTTCCCATGTATTTTGCCAGGAAATGTCCATCAGGCCGGCTCAAAACTATACGGGTGGTCTCCGAATCCAATGGCAGTGTCTGTTTTGCTCTGCGAATTCATGGAGAGCTAACCCTAACCCTAAGTGGAATTTTTCCCAATGGGATTTTCCCATGTATTTTGCCAGGAAATGAACATTAGGGCAGCTCAAAAGGCGTGCCCTCTCCTAACCATACCGATAGGCTCCGAATCAAATGACAATGTCAGTTTTGCTCTGCGAATTCATGGAGGGCTAACCCTAAGTGGAATTTTTCCCAATGGGATTTTCCCATGTATTTTGCCAGGAAATGTACATCAGGCTGGCTCAAAAGGCGTCCTCCCTCCTAACCATACGGGTGGCCTCCGAATCCAATGGCAATGTCGGTTTTGTTCTGCGAATTCATGGAGAGCTAACCCTAACCCTAAGTGGAATTTTCCCCAATGGGATTTTCCCATGTATTTTGCTGTACATAAGGCCTGTACATTTCCTGTACATAAGGCTGGCTCAAAAGGCGTCCCCCCTCCTAACCATACCGATGGGCTCTGAATCCAATGGCAATGTCGGTTTTCCTCTGCGAATTCATGGAGAGCTAACCCTAACCATAAGTGTAATTTTCCCCAATGGGATTTTCCCATGTATTTTGCTGTACATAAGGCCTGTACATTTCCTTTACATAAGGCCGGCTCAAAAGCCGTCCCCCCTCCTAACCATACCGATGGGCTCTGAATCCAATGGCAATGTCGGTTTTGCTCTGCGAATTCATGGAGGGCTAACCCTAACCCTAAGTGGAATTTTCCCAAATGGGATTTTCCCATGTATTTTGCCAGGAAATGTACATCAGGCCGGCGCAAAAGGCGTGCCTTCTCCTACCCATACCGATGGGCTCTGAGTCCAATGGCAATGTCAGTTTTGCTCTGCGAATTCATGGAGAGCTAACCCTAACCCTAAGTGGGATTTTCCCCAATGGGATTTTCCAATGTATTTTGCCAGAAAAAGTACATCAGGCCGGCTCAAAAGGCATTCCCTCTCCTAACCATACCGGTGGCCTCCGAATCCAATGGCAGTGTCTGTTTTGCTCTGCGAATTCCTGGAGAGCTAACCCTAACCCTAAGTGGAAAATTCCCCAATTGGATTTTCCCATGTATTTTGCGCGGGAAATGTACATCAGGCCGGCTCAAAAGGCGTCCCCCCTCCTAATCATACGGGTGGCCTCCGAATCCAATGACAGTGTCTGTTTTGCTCTGCGAATTCATGCAGAGCTAACCCTAACCCTAAGTGGGATTTTCACCAATTGCATTTTCCCATGTATTTTGCCAGGAAATGTACATTAGGCCGGCTTAAATGGCCTCCCCCCTCCAAACCATATGGGTGGCCTCCGAATCCAATGGCAATGTGAGTTTTGCTCTGCGAATTCATGGAGGGCTAACCCTAAGTGGGATTTTCCCCAATGGGATTTTCCCATGTATTTTGCCAGGAAATGTACATAAGGCCGGCTCAATAGGCGTGCCCCCTCCTAACCATACCGGTGGCCTCCGAATCCAATGGCAGTGTCTGTTTTGCTCTGCAAATTCATGGAGAGCTAACCCTAACCCTAAGTGTGATTTTCCCCAATGGGATTTTCCCATGTATTTTGCCAGGAAATGTACATAAGGCCGGCTCAAAAGGCGTGCCCCCACCTAACCATACCGGTGGCCTCCAAATCCAATGGCAGTGTCTGTTTTGCTCTGCGAATTCATGGAGAGCTAACCGTAACCCTAAGTGGAATTTTCCCCAATGGGATTTTCCCATGTATTTTGCCAGAAAATGTACATCAGGCCGGCTCAAAAGGCGTCCCCCCTTCTAACCATACGCGTGGTTACCGAATCCAATGGCAATGTCAGTTTTGTTCTGCGATTTCATAGAGGGCTAACCCTAACCCTAAGTGGAATTTTCCACAATGGGATTTTCCCATGTATTTTGCCAGGAAATGTACATCAGGCCAGCTCAAAAGGCGTTCCCCCTCCAAACCATAGCGGTGGCCTCCGAATCCAATGGCAATGTCGGTTTTGCTCTGTGAACTCATGGAGAGATAACCCTAACCCTAAGTGGAATTTTCCCCAATGGGATTTTCCCATGTATTTTGCCAGGAAATGTAAATAAGGCCGGCTCAAAAGGCGTCCCCCCCCCCAAACCATACGGGTGGCCTCCGAATCCAAAGGCAATGTCGGTTTTGCTCTGCGAATTCATGGAGGGCTAACCCTAACCCTAAGGAATTTTCCCAAATGGGATTTTCCCATGTATTTTGCCAGGAAATGTACATCAGGCCGGCTCAAGAGGCGTCCATCCTCCTAACCATACCGGTGGCCTCCGAATCCAATGGCAGTGTCAGTTTTGCTCTGCGAATTCATGGAGCGCTAACCCTAACCCTAAGTGGAATTTTCCCTAATGGGATTTTCCCATGTATTTTGCCAGGAAATGGACATCAGGCCGGCTCAAAAGTCGTCCATCCTCCTAACCATACCGGTGGCCTCCGAATCCAATGGCAGTGTCAGTTTTGCTGTGCGAATTCATGGAGGGCTAACCCTAACCCTAAGTGGAATTTTCCCCAATGGGATCTTCCCATGTATTTTGCCAGGAAATGTACATCAGGCCGGCTCAAGAGGCGTCCATCCTCCTAACCATACCGGTGGCCTCCGAATCCAATGGCAGTGTCAGTTTTGCTCTGCGAATTCATGGAGGGCTAACCCTAACGCTAAGTGGAAATTTCCCCAATGGGATTTTCCCATGTATTTTGAAAGGAAATGTACATAAGGCCGGCTCAAAAGGCGTGCCCCCTCCTAACCATATCGATGGACTCCGAATCCAATGGCAATGTCAGTTTTGCTCTGCGAATTCATGGAGGGCTAACCCTAACCCTAAGTGGAATTTTCCCCAATGGGATTTTCCCATGTATTTTGCCAGGAAATGTACATCAGGCCGGCTCAAAAGGCATCCCCCCTCCTAACCATACGGGTGGTTACCGAATCCAATGGCAATGTCGGTTTTGCTCTGCGATTTCATGGAGGGCTAACCCTAACCCAAAGTGGAATTTTCCACAAAGGGATTTTCCCATGTATTTTGCCAGGAAATGTACATCAGGCTGGCTCAAATGGCGTGCCCCCTACTAACCATATCGATGGACTCCGAATCCAATGGCAGTGTCTGTTTTGCTCTGCAAATTCATGGAGAGCTAACCCTAACCCTAAGTGGGATTTTCCCCAATGGGATTTTCCCATGTATTTTGCCAGGAAATGTACATAAGTCCGGCTCAAAAGGCGTGGCCCTTCCTAACCATATGGGTGGACTCCGAATCCAATGGCAGTGTACGTTTTGCTCTGCGAATTCATGGAGAGATAACCCTAACCCTAAGTGGAATTTTCCCCAATGGGATTTTCCCATATATTTTGCCAGGAAATGTACATAAGGCCGGCTCAAAAGGCGTCCCCCCTCCAAACCATAGCGGTGGCCTCCGAATCCAATGGCAATGTCGGTTTTGCTCTGCGAATTCATGGAGGGCTAACCCTAACCCTAAGTGGAATTTTCCCAAATGGGATTTTCCCATGTATTTTGCCAGGAAATGTACATCAGGCCGGCGCAAAAGGCGTGCCTTCTCCTACCCATACCGATGGGCTCTGAGTCCAATGGCAATGTCAGTTTTGCTCTGCGAATTCATGCAGAGCTAACCCTAACCCTAAGTGGGATTTTCCCCAATTGCATTTTCCCATGTATTTTGCCAGGAAATGTACATCAGGCCGGCTTAAATGGCCTCCCCCCTCCAAACCATATGGGTGGCCTCCGAATCCAATGGCAATGTGAGTTTTGCTCTGCGAATTCATGGAGGGCTAACCCTAAGTGGGATTTTCCCCAATGGGATTTTCCCATGTATTTTGCCAGGAAATGTACATAAGGCCGGCTCAATAGGCGTGCCCCCTCCTAACCATACCGGTGGCCTCCGAATCCAATGGCAATGTCAGTTTTGCTCTGCGAATTCATGGAGGGCTAACCCTAACCCTAAGTGGAATTTTCCCCAATGGAATTTTCCCATGTATTTTGCCAGGAAATGTACATCAGGCCGGCTCAAAAGGCCTCCCCCCTCCAAACCATACGGGTGGCCTCCGAATCCAATGGCAATGTCGGTTTTGCTCTGCGAATTCATGGAGGGCTAACCCTAAGTGGAATTTTTCCCAATGGGATTTTCCCATGTATTTTGCCAGGAAATGTCCATCAGGCCGGCTCAAAACCATACGGGTGGTCTCCGAATCCAATGGCAGTGTCTGTTTTGCTCTGCGAATTCATGGAGAGCTAACCCTAACCCTAAGTGGAATTTTCCCCAATGGGATTTTCCCATGTATTTTGCCAGGAAATGTACATCAGGCCGGCTCAAAAGCCCTCCCCCCTCCAAACCTTACGGGTGGCCTCCGAATCCAATGGCAGTGCCTGTTTTGCTCTGCGAATTCATGGAGAGCTAACCCTAACCCTAAGTGGAATTTTCCCCAATGGGATTTTCCCATGTATTTTGCCAGGAAATGTACCTCAGGCCGGCTCAAAAGCCCTCCCCCCTCCAAACCTTACGGGTGGCCTCCGAATCCAATGGCAGTGCCTGTTTTGCTCTGCGAATTCATGGAGAGCTAACCCTAACCCTAAGTGGAATTTTCCCCAATGGGATTTTCCCATGTATTTTGCCAGGAAATGTACATCTGGCCGGCTCAAAAGGCGTCCCCCCTCCTAACCATACCGGTGGCCTCCGAATCCAATGGCAATTTCAGTTTTGCTCTGCGAATTCATGGAGGGCTAACCTTAACCCTAAGTGGAATTTTCCCCAATGGGATTTTCCCATGTATTTTGCCAGGAAATGTACATCAGGCCGGCTCAAAAGGCCTCCCCCCTCCAAACCATACGGGTCGCCTCCGAATCCAATGGCAATGTCGGTTTTGCTCTGCGAATTCATGGAGGGCTAACCCTAAGTTGAATTTTTCCCAATGGGATTTTCCCATGTATTTTGCCAGGAAATGTCCATCAGGCCGGCTCAAAACCATACGTGTGGTCTCCGAATCCAATGGCAGTGTCTGTTTTGCTCTGCGAATTCATGGAGAGCTAACCCTAACCCTAAGTGGAATTTTTCCCAATGGGATTTTCCCATGTATTTTGCCAGGAAATGAACATTAGGGCAGCTCAAAAGGCGTGCCCTCTCCTAACCATACCGATAGGCTCCGAATCAAATGACAATGTCAGTTTTGCTCTGCGAATTCATGGAGGGCTAACCCTAAGTGGAATTTTTCCCAATGGGATTTTCCCATGTATTTTGCCAGGAAATGTACATCAGGCTGGCTCAAAAGGCGTCCTCCCTCCTAACCATACGGGTGGCCTCCGAATCCAATGGCAATGTCGGTTTTGTTCTGCGAATTCATGGAGAGCTAACCCTAACCCTAAGTGGAATTTTCCCCAATGGGATTTTCCGATGTATTTTGCTGTACATAAGGCCTGTACATTTCCTGTACATAAGGCTGGCTCAAAAGGCGTCCCCCCTCCTAACCATACCGATGGGCTCTGAATCCAATGGCAATGTCGGTTTTCCTCTGCGAATTCATGGAGAGCTAACCCTAACCATAAGTGTAATTTTCCCCAATGGGATTTTCCCATGTATTTTGCTGTACATAAGGCCTGTACATTTCCTGTACATAAGGCCGGCTCAAAAGCCGTCCCCCCTCCTAACCATACCGATGGGCTCTGAATCCAATGGCAATGTCGGTTTTGCTCTGCGAATTCATGGAGGGCTAACCCTAACCCTAAGTGGAATTTTCCCAAATGGGATTTTCCCATGTATTTTGCCAGGAAATGTACATCAGGCCGGCGCAAAAGGCGTGCCTTCTCCTACTCATACCGATGGGCTCTGAGTCCAATGGCAATGTCAGTTTTGCTCTGCGAATTCATGGAGAGCTAACCCTAACCCTAAGTGGGATTTTCCCCAATGGGATTTTCCAATGTATTTTGCCAGAAAAAGTACATCAGGCCGGCTCAAAAGGCATTCCCTCTCCTAACCATACCGGTGGCCTCCGAATCCAATGGCAGTGTCTGTTTTGCTCTGCGAATTCCTGGAGAGCTAACCCTAACCCTAAGTGGAAAATTCCCCAATGGGATTTTCCCATGTATTTTGCGCGGGAAATGTACATAAGGCCGGCTCAAAAGGCATCCCCCCTTCCAAACCGTACGGGTGGCCTCCGAATCCAATGACAGTGTCTGTTTTGCTCTGCGAATTCATGCAGAGCTAACCCTAACCCTAAGTGGGATTTTCCCCAATTGCATTTTCCCATGTATTTTGCCAGGAAATGTACATCAGGCCGGCTTAAATGGCCTCCCCCCTCCAAACCATATGGGTGGCCTCCGAATCCAATGGCAATGTGAGTTTTGCTCTGCGAATTCATGGAGGGCTAACCCTAAGTGGGATTTTCCCCAATGGGATTTTCCCATGTATTTTGCCAGGAAATGTACATAAGGCCGGCTCAATAGGCGTGCCCCCTCCTAACCATACCGGTGGCCTCCGAATCCAATGGCAGTGTCTGTTTTGCTCTGCAAATTCATGGAGAGCTAACCCTAACCCTAAGTGTGATTTTCCCCAATGGGATTTTCCCATGTATTTTGCCAGGAAATGTACATAAGGCCGGCTCAAAAGGCGTGCCCCCACCTAACCATACCGGTGGCCTCCAAATCCAATGGCAGTGTCTGTTTTGCTCTGCGAATTCATGGAGAGCTAACCGTAACCCTAAGTGGAATTTTCCCCAATGGGATTTTCCCATGTATTTTGCCAGAAAATGTACATCAGGCCGGCTCAAAAGGCGTCCCCCCTTCTAACCATACGCGTGGTTACCGAATCCAATGGCAATGTCAGTTTTGTTCTGCGATTTCATAGAGGGCTAACCCTAACCCTAAGTGGAATTTTCCACAATGGGATTTTCCCATGTATTTTGCCAGGAAATGTACATCAGGCCGGCTCAAAAGGCGTTCCCCCTCCAAACCATAGCGGTGGCCTCCGAATCCAATGGCAATGTCGGTTTTGCTCTGTGAACTCATGGAGAGATAACCCTAACCCTAAGTGGAATTTTCCCCAATGGGATTTTCCCATGTATTTTGCCAGGAAATGTAAATAAGGCCGGCTCAAACGGCGTCCCCCCCCCAAACCATACGGGTGGCCTCCGAATCCAATGGCAATGTCGGTTTTGCTCTGCGAATTCATGGAGGGCTAACCCTAACCCTAAGGAATTTTCCCAAATGGGATTTTCCCATGTATTTTGCCAGAAAAAGTACATCAGGCCGGCTCAAAAGGCGTTCCCTATCCGCACCATACCGTTGGCCTCCAAATCCAATGGCAGTGTCTGTTTTGCTCTGCGAATTCATGGAGGGCTAACCCTAACACTAAGTGGAATTTTCCCCAATGGGATTTTCCCATGTATTTTGCCAGGAAATGTACATAAGGCCGGCTCAAAAGGCGTCCCCCCTCCAAACCGCAATGTGAGTTTTGCTCTGCGAATTCATGGAGGGCTAACCCTAAGTGGGATTTTCCCCAATGGGATTTTCCAATGTATTTTGCCAGGAAATGTACATAAGGCCGGCTCAAAAGGTGTGCCCCCTCATAACCATACCGGTGGCCTCCGAATCCAATTGCAGTGTCTGTTTTGCTCTGCGAATTCATGGAGAGCTAACCCTAACCCTAAGTGGAATTTTCCCCAATGGGATTTTCCCATGTATTTTGCCAGGAAATGTACATCAGGCCGGCTCAAAAGGGCGTCCCCCCTCCAAACCGTACGGGTGGCCTCCGAATCCAATGGCAGTGTCTCTTTTGCTCTGCAAATTCATGGAGAGCTAACCCTAACCCTAAGTGGAATTTTCCCCAATGGGATTTTCCCATGTATTTTGCCAGGAAATGTACATAAGTCTGGCTCAAAAGGCCTCCCCCTCCTAAACATATCGATGGACTCCGAATCCAATGGCAATGTCGGTTTTGCTCTGCGAATTCATGGAGGGCTAACCCTAACCCTACATGGAATTTTCCCCAATGGGATTTTCCCATGTATTTTGCCAGGAAATGTACATAAGTCCGGCTCAAAAGGCGTGGCCCTTCCTAACCATATGGGTGGACTCCGAATCCAATGGCAGTGTACGTTTTGCTCTGCGAATTCATGGAGAGATAACCCTAACCCTAAGTGGAATTTTCCCCAATGGGATTTTCCCATGTATTTTGCCAGGAAATGTACATAAGGCCGGCTCAAAAGGCGTCCCCCCTCCAAACCATAGCGGTGGCCTCCGAATCCAATGGCAATGTCGGTTTTGCTCTGCGAATTCATGGAGGGCTAACCCTAAGTGGGATTTTCCCCAATGGGATTTTCCCATGTATTTTGCCAGGAAATGTACATAAGGCCGGCTCAATAGGCGTGCCCCCTCCTAACCATACCGGTGGCCTCCGAATCCAATGGCAGTGTCTGTTTTGCTCTGCAAATTCATGGAGAGCTAACCCTAACCCTAAGTGTGATTTTCCCCAATGGGATTTTCCCATGTATTTTGCCAGGAAATGTACATAAGGCCGGCTCAAAAGGCGTCCCCCCTTCTAACCATACGCGTGGTTACCGAATCCAATGGCAGTGTCTGTTTTGCTCTGCGAATTCATGGAGAGCTAACCGTAACCCTAAGTGGAATTTTCCCCAATGGGATTTTCCCATGTATTTTGCCAGAAAATGTACATCAGGCCGGCTCAAAAGGCGTCCCCCCTTCTAACCATACGCGTGGTTACCGAATCCAATGGCAATGTCAGTTTTGTTCTGCGATTTCATAGAGGGCTAACCCTAACCCTAAGTGGAATTTTCCACAATGGGATTTTCCCATGTATTTTGCCAGGAAATGTACATCAGGCCGGCTCAAAAGGCGTTCCCCCTCCAAACCATAGCGGTGGCCTCCGAATCCAATGGCAATGTCGGTTTTGCTCTGTGAACTCATGGAGAGATAACCCTAACCCTAAGTGGAATTTTCCCCAATGGGATTTTCCCATGTATTTTGCCAGGAAATGTAAATAAGGCCGGCTCAAACGGCGTCCCCCCCCCCAAACCATACGGGTGGCCTCCGAATCCAATGGCAGTGTCTGTTTTGCTCTGCGAATTCATGGAGGGCTAACCCTAACCCTAAGTGGAATTTTCCCCAATGGGATTTTCCCATGTATTTTGCCAGGAAATGTACATAAGGCCGGCTCAAAAGGCGTCCCCCCTCCAAACCGCAATGTGAGTTTTGCTCTGCGAATTCATGGAGGGCTAACCCTAAGTGGGATTTTCCCCAATGGGATTTTCCAATGTATTTTGCCAGGAAATGTACATAAGGCCGGCTCAAAAGGTGTGCCCCCTCATAACCATACCGGTGGCCTCCGAATCCAATGGCAGTGTCTGTTTTGCTCTGCGAATTCATGGAGAGCTAACCCTAACCCTAAGTGGAATTTTCCCCAATGGGATTTTCCCATGTATTTTGCCAGGAAATGTACATCAGGCCGGCTCAAAAGGGCGTCCCCCCTCCAAACCGTACGGGTGGCCTCCGAATCCAATGGCAGTGTCTCTTTTGCTCTGCAAATTCATGGAGAGCTAACCCTAACCCTAAGTGGAATTTTCCCCAATGGGATTTTCCCATGTATTTTGCCAGGAAATGTACATAAGTCTGGCTCAAAAGGCCTCCCCCTCCTAAACATATCGATGGACTCCGAATCCAATGGCAATGTCGGTTTTGCTCTGCGAATTCATGGAGGGCTAACCCTAACCCTACGTGGAATTTTCCCCAATGGGTTTTCCCATGTATTTTGCCAGGAAATGTATATAAGGCCGGCTCAAAAGGCGTCCCCCCTCCTAACCATATCGATAGACTCCGAATCCATTGGCAATGTCAGTTTTGCTCTGCGAATTCATGGAGGGCTAACCCTAACCCTAAGTGGAATTTTCCCCAATGGGATTTTCCCATGTATTTTGCCAGGAAATGTAGATAAGGCCGGCTCAAAAGGGCGTCCCCCCTCCAAACCGTACGGGTGGCCTCGAAATCCAATGGCAGTGTCTGTTTTGCTCTGCGAATTCATGGAGAGCTAACCCTAAGTGGAATTTTCCCCAATGGGATTTTCCCATGTATTTTGCCAGGAAATGTACATAAGGCCGGCTCAAAAGGTGTACCCCCTCCTAACCATACCGGTGGCCTCCGAATCCAATGGCAGTGTCTGGTTTGCTATGCGAATTCATGGATTGCTAACCCTAACCCTAAGTGGAATTTTCCCCAATGGGATTTTCCCATGTATTTTGCCAGAAAATGTACATCAGGCTGGCTCAAAAGGCGTCCCCCCTCCTAACCATATCGATGGACTCCGAATCCATTGGCAATGTCAGTTTTGCTCTGCGAATTCATGGAGGGCTAACCCTAACCCTAAGTGGAATTTTCCCCAATGGGATTTTCCCATGTATTTTGCCAGGAAATGTACATCAGGCGGGCTCAAAAGGCGTGCCCTCTCCTAACCATACCGGTGGCATCCGAATCCAATGGCAGTGTCTGTTTTGCTCTGCGAATTCTTGGAGAGCTAACCCTAACCCTAAGTGGAATTTTCCCCAATGGGATTTTCCCATGTATTTTGCCAGGAAATGTAGATAAGGCCGGCTCAAAAGGGCGTCCCCCCTCCAAACCGTACGGGTGGCCTCCAAATCCAATGGCAGTGTCTGTTTTGCTCTGCGAATTCACGGAGAGCTAACCCTAACCCTAAGTGGGATTTTCCCCAATGGGATTTTCCCATGTATTTTGCCAGAAAAAGTACATCAGGCCGGCTCAAAAGGCGTTCCCTATCCGCACCATACCGTTGGCCTCCAAATCCAATGGCAGTGTCTGTTTTGCTCTGCGAATTCATGGAGGGCTAACCCTAACCCTAAGTGGAATTTTCCCCAATGGGATTTTCCCATGTATTTTACCAGGAAATGTACATAAGGCCGGCTCAAAAGGCGTCCCCCCTCCAAACCGCAATGTGAGTTTTGCTCTGCGAATTCATGGAGGGCTAACCCTCCATGCCAGGAAATGTACATAAGTCCGGCTCAAAAGGCGTCCATCCTCCTAACCATAACGGTGGCCTTCGAATCCAATGGCAGTGTCAGTTTTGCTCTGCGAATTCATGGAGGGCTAACCTAACGCTAAGTGGAAATTTCCCAAATGGGATTTTCCCATGTATTTTTCCAGGAAATGTACATCAGGCCGGCTGAAAAGGCGTGCCCCCGCCTAACCATAGCGGTGGCCTCCAAATCAAATGGCAATGTCGATTTTGCTCTGCGAATTCATGGAGGGCTAACCCTAACCCTAAGTGGAATTTTCCCCAATGGGATTTTCCAATGTATTTTGCCAGGAAATGTGCATCAGGCCGGATCAAAACGCGTTCCCCCTCCTAACCATACGGGTGGCCTCCGAATCCAATGGCAGTGCCTGTTTTGCTCTGCGAATTCATGGACGGTTAACCCTAACCCTAAGTGGAATTTTCCCCAAAGGGATTTTCCCATGTATTTTGCCAGGAAATGTACATCAGGCCGGCTCAAAAGGCGTGCCCCCTCCTAACCATATCGATGGACTCCGAATCCAATGGCAATATCTGATTTGCTCTGCGAATTCATGGAGCGCTAACCCTAACCCTAAGTGGAATTTTCCCCAATGGGATTTTCCCATGTATTTTGCCAGGAAATGTACATAAGGCCGGCTCAAAAGGCGTCCCCCCTCCTAACCATATCGATGGACTCCGAATCCAATGGCAATGTCAGTTTTGCTCTGCGAATTCATGGAGGGCTAACCCTAACCCTAAGTGGAATTTTCCCCAATGGGATTTTCCCATGTATTTTGCCAGGAAATGTACATCAGGTGGGGTCAAAAGGCGTGCCCTCTCCTAACCATACCGGTGGCCTCCGAATCCAATGGCAGTGTCAGTTTTGCTCTGCGAATTCATGGAGGGCTAACCCTAACGCTAAGTGGAAATTTCCCCAATGGGATTTTCAAATGTATTTTGAAAGGAAATGTACATAAGGCCGGCTCAAAAGGCGTCCCCCCTCCTAACCATATCGATGGACTCCGAATCCAATGGCAATGTCGGTTTTGCTCTGCGAATTCATGGAGGGCTAACCCTAACCCTAAGTGGAATTTTCCCCAATGGGATTTTCCCATGTAATTTGCCAGGAAATGTACATCAGGCCGGCTAAAAAGGCGTCCATCCTCCTAACCATACCGGTGGCCTCCGAATCCAATGGCAGTGTAAGTTTTGCTCTGCGAATTCATGGAGAGCTAACCCTAACGCTAAGTGGAAATTTCCCCAATGGGATTTTCCCATGTATTTTTCCAGGAAATGTACATCAGGCCGGCTGAAAAGGAGTGCCTCCTCCTAACCCTAGCGGTGGCCTCAGACTCCAATGGCAATGTCGGTTTTGCTCTGCGAATTCATGGAGGGCTAACCCTAACCCTAAGTGGAATTTTCCCCAAAGGGATTTTCCCATGTATTTTGCCAGGAAATGTACATCAGGCGATCTCAAAAGGCGTCCCCCCTCCTAACCATATCGATGGACTCCGAATCCAATGGCAGTCTCTGTTTTGCTCTGCGAATTCATGGAGGGCTAACCCTAACCCTAAGTGGAATTTTTCCCAATAGAATTTTCCCATATATTTTGCCAGGAAATGTTCATCAGGCCGGCTGAAAAGGCGTCCCCCCTCCTAACCATACTGGTGGCCTCCGAATCCAATGGCAATGTCAGTTTTGCTCTGCAAATTGATGGAGGGCTAACCCTAACCCTAAGTGGAATTTTCCGCAATGGGATTTTCCCATGTATTTTGCTGTACATAAGGCCTGTACATTTCCTGTACATAAGGCCGGCTCAAAAGGCCTCCCCCCTCCAAACCATACGGGAGGCCTCCGAATCCAATGGCAATGTCGGTTTTGCTCTGCGAATTCATGGAGGGCTAACCCTACGTGGAATTTTTCCCAATGGGATTTTCCCATGTATTTTGCCAGGAAATGTCCATCAGGCCGGCTCAAAAGGCGTCCCCCCTCCTAACCATACCGGTGGCCTCCGAATCCAATAGCAGTGTCTGTTTTGCTCTGCGAATTGATGGAGGGCTAACCCTAACCCTAAGTGGAATTTTCCGCAATGGGATTTTCCCATGTATTTTGCTGTACATAAGGCCTGTACATTTCCTGTATATAAGGCCGGCTCAAAAGGCCTCCCCCCTCCAAACTATACGGGAGGCCTCCGAATCCAATGGCAGTGTCGGTTTTGCTCTGCGAATTCATGGAGGGCTAACCCTACGTGGAATTTTTCCCAATGGGATTTTCCCATGTATTTTGCCAGGAAATGTCAATCAGGCCGGCTCAAAAGGCGTCCCCCCTCCTAACCATACCGGTGGCCTCCGAATCCAATAGCAGTGTCTGTTTTGCTCTGCGAATTTATGGAGAGCTAACCGTAACCCTAAGTGGAATTTTCCACAATGGGATTTTCCCATGTATTTTGCCAGGAAATGTACATAAGGCCGTCTCAAAAGGCGTCCCCCCTCCTAACCATATCGATGGACTCCGAATCCAATGGCAGTCTCTGTTTTGCTCTGCGAATTCATGGAGGGCTAACCCTAACCCTAAGTGGAATTTTCCCCAATGGAATTTTCCCATGTATTCTGCCAGGAAATGTACATCAGGCCGGCTCAAAAGGCGTCCCCCCTCCAAACCGTACGGGTGGCGTCCGAATCCAATGGCAGTGTCTGTTTCCTCTACGAATTCATGGAGAGCTAACCCTAACCCTAAGTGGAATTTTCCCCAATGGGATTTTCCCATATATTTTGCCAGGAAATGTAAATAAGGCCGGCTCAAAAGGCGTCCCCCCTCCTAACCATACCGTTGGCCTCGGAATCCAATGGCAATGTCGGTTTTCCTCTGCGAATTCATGGAGGGCTAACCCTAAGTGGAATTTTTCCCAATGGGATTTTCCCATGTATTTTGCCAGGAAATGTACATCAGGCCAGCTCAAAAGGCGTCCCCCCTCCTAACCATACCGGTGGCCTCCGAATCCAATGGCAATGCTGGTTTTCTTCTGCGAATTCATGGAGAGCTAACCCTAACCCTAAGTGGAATTTTCCCCAATGGGATTTTCCCATGTATTTTGCCAGGAAATATACTTAAGGCCGGCTCAAAAGTCGTCCCTCCTCCTAAACATATCGATGGACTCCGAATCCAATGGCAGTGTCTGTTTTGCTCTGCGAATTCATGGAGGGCTAACCCTAACCCTAAGTGGAATTTTCCCCAATGGGATTTTCCCATGTATTTTGCCAGGAAATGTACATCAGGCCGGCTCAAAAGGCCTCCCCCCTCCAAACCATACGGGTGGCCTCCGAATCCAATGGCAATGTCGGTTTTGCTCTGCGAATTCATGGAGGGCTAACCCTAACCCTAAGTGGAATTTTCGCCAATGGGATTTTCCCATGTATTTTGCCAGGAAATGTACATCAGGCCAGCTCAAAAGGCCTCCCCCCTCCAAACCATACAGGTGGCCTCCGAATCCAATGGCAATGTCTGTTTTGCTCTGCGAATTCATGGTGGGCTAACCCTAACCCTAAGTGGAATTTTCCCCAATGGGATTTTCCCATGTATTTTGCCAGGAAATGTACATCAGGCCGGCTCAAAAGGCCTCCCCCCTCCAAACCATACGGGTGGCCTCCGAATCCAATGGCAATGTCGGTTTTGCTCTGCGAATTCATGGAGGGCTAACCCTAAGTGGAATTTTTCCCAATGGGATTTTCCCATGTATTTTGCCAGGAAATGTACATCAGGCCGGCTCAAAAGCCCTCCCCCCTCCAAACCGTATGGGTAGCCTCCGAATCCAATGGCAGTGCCTGTTTTGCTCTGCGAATTCATGGAGAGCTAACCCTAACCCTAAGTGGAATTTTTCCCAATGGGATTTTCCCATGTATTTTGCCAGGAAATGTACATCAGGACGGCTCAAAAGGCGTCCCCCCTCCTAACCATACGCGTGGCCTCCGCATCCAATGGCAACGTCGGTTTTATTCTGCGAATTCATGGAGAGCTAACCCTAACCCTAAGTGGAATTTTCCCCAATGGGATTTACCCATGTATTTTGCCAGGAAATGTACATCAGTCCGGCTCAAAAGGCCTCCCCCCTCTAAACCATATCGATGGACTCCGAATCCAATGGCAGTGTCTGTTTTGCTCTGCGAATTCATGGAGGGCTAACCCTAACCCTAAGTGGAATTTTCCCCCAAGGGGTTTTCCCATGTATTTTGCCAGGAAATGTACATAAGGCCGGCTCAAAATGCGCCCCCCCTCCAATCCGTACGGGTGGCCTCCGAATCCAATGGCAATGTCGGTTTTGCTCTGCGAATTCATGGAGAGCTAACCCTAACCCTAAGTGGAATTTTCCCCAATGGGATTTTCCCATGTATTTTGCCAGGATATGTACATCAGGCCGGCTCAAAAGGCCTCCCCCCTCCAAACCATACGGGTGGCCTCCGAATCCAATGGCAATGTCGGTTTTGTTCTGCGAATTCATGGAGAGCTAACCCTAACCCTAAGTGGAATTTTCCCCAATGGGATTTTCCCATGTATTTTGCCAGGAAATGTACTTAAGGCCGGCTCAAAAGTCGTCCCTCCTCCTAACCATATCGATGGACTCCGAATCCAATGGCAATGTCAGTTTTGCTCTGCGAATTCATGGAGGGCTAACCCTAACCCTAAGTGGAATTTTCCCCAATGGGATTTTCCCATGTATTTTGCCAGGAAATGTACATCAGGCCGGCTCAAAATGCGCCCCCCCTCCAAACCGTACGGTTGGCCTCCGAATCCAATGGCAATGTCGGTTTTGCTCAGCGAATTCATGGAGAGCTAACCCTAACCCTAAGTGGAATTTTCCCCAATGGGATTTTCCCATGTATTTTGCCAGGATATGTACATCAGGCCGGCTCAAAAGGCCTCCCCCCTACAAACCATACGGGTGGCCTCCGAATCCAATGGCAATGTCGGTTTTGTTCTGCGAATTCATGGAGAGCTAACCCTAACCCTAAGTGGAATTTTCCCCAATGGGATTTTCCCATGTATTTTGCCAGGAAATGTACTTAAGGCCGGCTCAAAAGTCGTCCTTCCTCCTAAACATATCGATGGACTCCGAATCCAATGGCAGTGTCTGTTTTGCTCTGCGAATTCATGGAGGGCTAACCCTAACCCTAAGTGGAATTTTCCCCAATGGGATTTTCCCATGTATTTTGCCAGGAAATGTACATCAGTCCGGCTCAAAAGGCCTCCCCCCTCCAAACCATATCGATGGACTCCGAATCCAATGGCAGTGTCTGTTTTGCTCTGCGAATTCATGGAGAGCTAACCCTAACACTAAGTGGAATTTTCCCTAATGGGATTTTACCATGTATTTTGCCAGGAAATGTACATCAGGCCATCTCAAAAGGCGTCCCCCCTCCTAACCATATCGATGGACTCCGAATCCTATGGCAGTCTCTGTTTTGCTCTGCGAATTCATGGAGGGCTAACCCTAACCCTAAGTGGAATTTTTCCCAATGGAATTTTCCCATGTATTTTGCCAGGAAATGTCCATCAGGCCGGATCAAAAGCCCTCCCCCCTCCAAACCGTACGGGTGGCCTCCGAATCCAATGGCAGTGTCTGTTTTGCTCTGCGAATTCATGGAGAGCTAACCCTAACCCTAAGTGGAATTTTCCCCAATGGGATTTTCCCATGTATTTTGCCAGGAAATGTACATCAGTCCGGCTCAAAAGGCCTCCCCCCTCCAAACCATATCGATGGACTCCGAATCCAATGGCAGTGTCTGTTTTGCTCTGCGAATTCATGGAGAGCTAACCCTAACCCTAAGTGGAATTTTCCCCAATGGGATTTTCCCATGTATTTTGCCAGGATATGTACATCAGGCCGGCTCAAAAGGCCTCCCCCCTCCAAACCATACGGGTGGCCTCCGAATCCAATGGCAATGTCGGTTTTGTTCTGCGAATTCATGGAGAGCTAACCCTAACCCTAAGTGGAATTTTCCCCAATGGGATTTTCCCATGTATTTTGCCAGGAAATGTACTTAAGGCCGGCTCAAAAGTCGTCCCTCCTCCTAACCATATCGATGGACTCCGAATCCAATGGCAATGTCAGTTTTGCTCTGCGAATTCATGGAGGGCTAACCCTAACCCTAAGTGGAATTTTCCCCAATGGGATTTTCCCATGTATTTTGCCAGGAAATGTACATCAGGCCGGCTCAAAATGCGCCCCCCCTCCAAACCGTACGGTTGGCCTCCGAATCCAATGGCAATGTCGGTTTTGCTCAGCGAATTCATGGAGAGCTAACCCTAACCCTAAGTGGAATTTTCCCCAATGGGATTTTCCCATGTATTTTGCCAGGATATGTACATCAGGCCGGCTCAAAAGGCCTCCCCCCTCCAAACCATACGGGTGGCCTCCGAATCCAATGGCAATGTCGGTTTTGTTCTGCGAATTCATGGAGAGCTAACCCTAACCCTAAGTGGAATTTTCCCCAATGGGATTTTCCCATGTATTTTGCCAGGAAATGTACTTAAGGCCGGCTCAAAAGTCGTCCTTCCTCCTAAACATATCGATGGACTCCGAATCCAATGGCAGTGTCTGTTTTGCTCTGCGAATTCATGGAGGGCTAACCCTAACCCTAAGTGGAATTTTCCCCAATGGGATTTTCCCATGTATTTTGCCAGGAAATGTACATCAGTCCGGCTCAAAAGGCCTCCCCCCTCCAAACCATATCGATGGACTCCGAATCCAATGGCAGTGTCTGTTTTGCTCTGCGAATTCATGGAGAGCTAACCCTAACACTAAGTGGAATTTTCCCTAATGGGATTTTCCCATGTATTTTGCCAGGAAATGTACATCAGGCCATCTCAAAAGGCGTCCCCCCTCCTAACCATATCGATGGACTCCGAATCCTATGGCAGTCTCTGTTTTGCTCTGCGAATTCATGGAGGGCTAACCCTAACCCTAAGTGGAATTTTTCCCAATGGAATTTTCCCATGTATTTTGCCAGGAAATGTCCATCAGGCCGGATCAAAAGCCCTCCCCCCTCCAAACCGTACGGGTGGCCTCCGAATCCAATGGCAGTGTCTGTTTTGCTCTGCGAATTCATGGAGAGCTAACCCTAACCCTAAGTGGAATTTTCCCCAATGGGATTTTCCCATGTATTTTGCCAGGAAATGTACATCAGTCCGGCTCAAAAGGCCTCCCCCCTCCAAACCATATCGATGGACTCCGAATCCAATGGCAGTGTCTGTTTTGCTCTGCGAATTCATGGAGGGCTAACCCTAACCCTAAGTGGAATTTTCCCTAATGTGATTTTCCCATGTATTTTGCCAGGAAATGTACATCAGGCCATCTCAAAAGGCGTCCCCCCTCCTAACCATATCGATGGACTCCGAATCCAATGGCAGTCTCTGTTTTGCTCTGCGAATTCATGGAGGGCTAACCCTAACCCTAAGTGGAATTTTCCCCAATGGGATTTTCCCATGTATTTTGCCAGGAAATGTACATCAGGCCGGCTCAAAATGCGCCCCCCCTCCAAACCGTACGGTTGGCCTCCGAATCCAATGGCAATGTCGGTTTTGCTCAGCGAATTCATGGAGAGCTAACCCTAACCCTAAGTGGAATTTTCCCCAATGGGATTTTCCCATGTATTTTGCCAGGATATGTACATCAGGCCGGCTCAAAAGGCCTCCCCCCTCCAAACCATACGGTTGGCCTCCGAATCCAATGGCAATGTCGGTTTTGCTCAGCGAATTCATGGAGAGCTAACCCTAACCCTAAGTGGAATTTTCCCCAATGGGATTTTCCCATGTATTTTGCCAGGAAATGTACATCAGGCCGGCTCAAAATGCGCCCCCCCTCCAAACCGTACGGTTGGCCTCCGAATCCAATGGCAATGTCGGTTTTGCTCAGCGAATTCATGGAGAGCTAACCCTAACCCTAAGTGGAATTTTCCCCAATGGGATTTTCCCATGTATTTTGCCAGGATATGTACATCAGGCCGGCTCAAAAGGCCTCCCCCCTCCAAACCATACGGGTGGCCTCCGAATCCAATGGCAATGTCGGTTTTGTTCTGCGAATTCATGGAGAGCTAACCCTAACCCTAAGTGGAATTTTCCCCAATGGGATTTTCCCATGTATTTTGCCAGGAAATGTACTTAAGGCCGGCTCAAAAGTCGTCCTTCCTCCTAAACATATCGATGGACTCCGAATCCAATGGCAGTGTCTGTTTTGCTCTGCGAATTCATGGAGGGCTAACCCTAACCCTAAGTGGAATTTTCCCCAATGGGATTTTCCCATGTATTTTGCCAGGAAATGTACATCAGTCCGGCTCAAAAGGCCTCCCCCCTCCAAACCATATCGATGGACTCCGAATCCAATGGCAGTGTCTGTTTTGCTCTGCGAATTCATGGAGAGCTAACCCTAACACTAAGTGGAATTTTCCCTAATGGGATTTTCCCATGTATTTTGCCAGGAAATGTACATCAGGCCATCTCAAAAGGCGTCCCCCCTCCTAACCATATCGATGGACTCCGAATCCTATGGCAGTCTCTGTTTTGCTCTGCGAATTCATGGAGGGCTAACCCTAACCCTAAGTGGAATTTTTCCCAATGGAATTTTCCCATGTATTTTGCCAGGAAATGTCCATCAGGCCGGATCAAAAGCCCTCCCCCCTCCAAACCGTACGGGTGGCCTCCGAATCCAATGGCAGTGTCTGTTTTGCTCTGCGAATTCATGGAGAGCTAACCCTAACCCTAAGTGGAATTTTCCCCAATGGGATTTTCCCATGTATTTTGCCAGGAAATGTACATCAGTCCGGCTCAAAAGGCCTCCCCCCTCCAAACCATATCGATGGACTCCGAATCCAATGGCAGTGTCTGTTTTGCTCTGCGAATTCATGGAGGGCTAACCCTAACCCTAAGTGGAATTTTCCCTAATGTGATTTTCCCATGTATTTTGCCAGGAAATGTACATCAGGCCATCTCAAAAGGCGTCCCCCCTCCTAACCATATCGATGGACTCCGAATCCAATGGCAGTCTCTGTTTTGCTCTGCGAATTCATGGAGGGCTAACCCTAACCCTAAGTGGAATTTTCCCCAATGGGATTTTCCCATGTATTTTGCCAGGAAATGTACATCAGGCCGGCTCAAAATGCGCCCCCCCTCCAAACCGTACGGTTGGCCTCCGAATCCAATGGCAATGTCGGTTTTGCTCAGCGAATTCATGGAGAGCTAACCCTAACCCTAAGTGGAATTTTCCCCAATGGGATTTTCCCATGTATTTTGCCAGGATATGTACATCAGGCCGGCTCAAAAGGCCTCCCCCCTCCAAACCATACGGGTGGCCTCCGAATCCAATGGCAATGTCGGTTTTGTTCTGCGAATTCATGGAGAGCTAACCCTAACCCTAAGTGGAATTTTCCCCAATGGGATTTTCCCATGTATTTTGCCAGGAAATGTACTTAAGGCCGGCTCAAAAGTCGTCCCTCCTCCTAAACATATCGATGGACTCCGAATCCAATGGCAGTGTCTGTTTTGCTCTGCGAATTCATGGAGGGCTAACCCTAACCCTAAGTGGAATTTTCCCCAATGGGATTTTCCCATGTATTTTGCCAGGAAATGTACATCAGTCCGGCTCAAAAGGCCTCCCCCCTCCAAACCATATCGATGGACTCCGAATCCAATGGCAGTGTCTGTTTTGCTCTGCGAATTCATGGAGGGCTAACCCTAACCCTAAGTGGAATTTTCCCCAAAGGGATTTTCCCATGTATTTTGCCAGGAAATGTACATAAGGCCGGCTCAAAATGCGCCCCCCCTCCAATCCGTACGGGTGGCCTCCGAATCCAATGGCAATGTCGGTTTTGCTCTGCGAATTCATGGAGAGCTAACCCTAACCCTAAGTGGAATTTTCCCCAATGGGATTTTCCCATGTATTTTGCCAGGATATGTACATCAGGCCGGCTCAAAAGGCCTCCCCCCTCCAAACCATACGGGTGGCCTCCGAATCCAATGGCAATGTCGGTTTTGTTCTGCGAATTCATGGAGAGCTAACCCTAACCCTAAGTGGAATTTTCCCCAATGGGATTTTCCCATGTATTTTGCCAGGAAATGTACTTAAGGCCGGCTCAAAAGTCGTCCTTCCTCCTAAACATATCGATGGACTCCGAATCCAATGGCAGTGTCTGTTTTGCTCTGCGAATTCATGGAGGGCTAACCCTAACCCTAAGTGGAATTTTCCGCAATGGGATTTTCCCATGTATTTTGCCAGGAAATGTACATCAGTCCGGCTCAAAAGGCCTCCCCCATCCAAACCATATCGATGGACTCCGAATCCAATGGCAGTGTCTGTTTTGCTCTGCGAATTCATGGAGAGCTAACCCTAACCCTAAGTGGAATTTTCCCTAATGGGATTTTCCCATGTATTTTGCCAGGAAATGTACATCAGGCCATCTCAAAAGGCGTCCCCCCTCCTAACCATATCGATGGACTCCGAATCCTATGGCAGTCTCTCTTTTGCTCTGCGAATTCATGAAGGGCTAACCCTAACCCTAAGTGGAATTTTTCCCAATGGAATTTTCCCATGTATTTTGCCAGGAAATGTCCATCAGGCCGGATCAAAAGCCCTCCCCCCTCCGAACCGTACGGGTGGCCTCCGAATCCAATGGCAGTGTCTGTTTTGCTCTGCGAATTCATGGATAGCTAACCCTAACCCTAAGTGGAATTTTCCCCAATGGGATTTTCCCATGTATTTTGCCAGGAAATGTACATCAGTCCGGCTCAAAAGGCCTCCCCCCTCCAAACCATATCGATGGACTCCGAATCCAATGGCAGTGTCTGTTTTGCTCTGCGAATTCATGGAGGGCTAACCCTAACCCTAAGTGGAATTTTCCCTAATGTGATTTTCCCATGTATTTTGCCAGGAAATGTACATCAGGCCATCTCAAAAGGCGTCCCCCCTCCTAACCATATCGATGGACTCCGAATCCAATGGCAGTCTCTGTTTTGCTCTGCGAATTCATGGAGGGCTAACCCTAACCCTAAGTGGAATTTTCCCCAATGGGATTTTCCCATGTATTTTGCCAGGAAATGTACATCAGGCCGGCTCAAAAGGCGTCCCCCCTCCTAACCATACCGGTGGCCTCCGAATCCAATGGCAATGCTGGTTTTGTTCTGCGAATTCATGGAGAGCTAACCCTAACCCTAAGTGGAATTTTCCCCAATGGGATTTTCCCATGTATTTTGCCAGGAAATATACTTAAGGCCTGCTCAAAAGTCGTCCCTCCTCCTAAACATATCGATGGACTCCGAATCCAATGGCAGTGTCTGTTTTGCTCTGCGAATTCATGGAGGGCTAACCCTAACCCTAAGTGGAATTTTCCCCAATGGGATTTTCCCATGTATTTTGCCAGGAAATGTACATCAGGCCGGCTCAAAAGGCCTCCCCCCTCCAAACCATACGGGTGGCCTCCGAATCCAATGGCAATGTCGGTTTTGCTCTGCGAATTCATGGAGGGCTAACCCTAACCCTAAGTGGAATTTTCGCCAATGGGATTTTCCCATGTATTTTGCCAGGAAATGTACATCAGGCCAGCTCAAAAGGCCTCCCCCCTCCAAACCATACAGGTGGCCGCCGAATCCAATGGCAATGTCTGTTTTGCTCTGCGAATTCATGGTGGGCTAACCCTAACCCTAAGTGGAAATTTCCCCAATGGGATTTTCCCATGTATTTTGCCAGGAAATGTACATCAGGCCGGCTCAAAAGGCCTCCCCCCTCCAAACCGTACGGGTAGCCTCCGAATCCAATGGCAGTGCCTGTTTTGCTCTGCGAATTCATGGAGAGCTAACCCTAACTCTAAGTGGAATTTTTCCCAATGGGATTTTCCCATGTATTTTGCCAGGAAATGTACATCAGGACGGCTCAAAAGGCGTCCCCCCTCCTAACCATACGCGTGGCCTCCGCATCCAATGGCAACGTCGGTTTTGTTCTGCGAATTCATGGAGAGCTAATCCTAACCCTAAGTGTAATTTTCCCCAATGGTATTTTCCCATGTATTTTGCCAGGAAATGTACATCAGGCCAGCTCAAAAGGCCTCCCCCCTCCAAACCGTACGGGTGGCCTCCAAATCCAATGGCAGTGTCTGTTTTGCTATGCGAATTCATGGAGAGCTAACCCTAACCCTAAGTGGAATTTTCCCCAATGGGATTTTCCCATATATTTTGCCAGGAAATATAAATAAGGCCGGCTCAAAAGGCGTCCCCCCTCCTAAACATACCGGTGGCCTCGGTATCCAATGGCAATGTCGGTTTTCCTCTGCGAATTCATGGAGGGCTAACCCTAAGTGGAATTTTTCCCAATGGGATTTTCCCATGTATTTTGCCAGGAAATGTACATCAGGCCGGCTCAAAAGGCGTCCCCCCTCCTAACCATACCGGTGGCCTCGGTATCCAATGGCAATGTCGGTTTTCCTCTGCGAATTCATGGAGGGCTAACCCTAAGTGGAATTTTTCCCAATGGGATTTTCCCATGTATTTTGCCAGGAAATGTACATCAGGCCGGCTCAAAAGGCGTCCCCCCTCCTAACCATACCGGTGGCCTCCGAATCTAATGGCAATGTCAGTTTTGCTCTGCGAATTCATGGAGGGCTAACCCTAACCCTAAGTGGAATTTTCCCCAAAGGGATTTTCCCATGTATTTTGCCAGGAAATGTACATCAGGCCGGCTCAAAAGCCCTCCCCCCTCCAAACTGTACGGGTGGCCTCCGAATCCAATGGCAGTGCCTGTTTTGCTCTGCGAATTCATGGAGAGCTAACCCTAACCCTAAGTGGAATTTTCCCCAATGGGATTTTCCCATGTATTTTGCCAGGAAATGTACATCAGGCCGGCTCAAAAGGCCTCCCCCCTCCAAACCATACGGGTGGCCTCCTATTCCAATGGCAATGTCGGTTTTGCTCTGCGAATTCATGGAGGGCTAACCCTAAGTGGAATTTTTCCCAATGGGATTTTCCCATGTATTTTGCCAGGAAATGTCCATCAGGCCGGCTCAAAAGCCCTCCCCCCTCCAAACCGTACGGGTGGCCTCCGAATCCAATGGCAGTGTCTGTTATGCTCTGCGAATTCATGGAGAGCTAACCCTAACCCTAAGTGGAATTTTCCCCAATGGGATTTTCCCATGTATTTTGCCAGGAAATGTACATCAGTCCGGCTCAAAAGGCCTCCCCCCTCCAAACCATATCGATGGACTCCGAATCCAATGGCAGTGTCTGTTTTGCTCTGCGAATTCATGGAGGGCTAACCCTAACCCTAAGTGGAATTTCCCTAATGGGATTTTCTCATGTATTTTGCCAGGAAATGTACATCAGGACGGCTCAAAAGTCGTCCCCCCTCCTAACCATACGCGTGGCCTCCGAATCCAATGGCAATGTCGGTTTTGTTCTGCGAATTCATGGAGAGCTAACCCTAACCCTAAGTGGAATTTTCCCCAATGGGATTTTCCCATGTATTTTGCCAGGAAATGTACATCAGGCCGGCTCAAAAGGCGTCCCCCCTCCTAACCATACCGGTGGCCTCGGAATCCAATGGCAATGTCGGTTTTCCTCTGCGAATTCATGGAGGGCTAACCCTAAGTGGAATTTTTCCCAATGGGATTTTCCCATGTATTTTGCCAGGAAATGTACATAAGGCCGGCTCAAAATGCGTCCCCCCTCCAAACCGTACGGGTGGCCTCCGAATCCAATGGCAATGTCGGTTTTGCTCTGTGAATTCATGGAGAGCTAACCCTAACCCTAAGTGGAATTTTCCCCAATGGGATTTTCCCATGTATTTTGCCAGGATATGTACATCAGGCCGGCTCAAAAGGCCTCCCCCCTCCAAACCATACGGGTGGCCTCCGAATCCAATCGCAATGTCGGTTTTATTCTGCGAATTCATGGAGAGCTAACCCTAACCCTAAGTGGAATTTTCCCCAATGGGATTTTCCCATGTATTTTGCCAGGAAATGTACATCAGGCCGGCTCAAAAGGCCTCCCCCTCCAAACCATACGGGTGGCCTCCGAATCCAATGGCAATGTCGGTTTTGCTCTGCGAATTCAAGGAGGGCTAACCCTAACCCTAAGTGGAATTTTCCCCAATGGGATTTTCCAATGTATTTTGCCAGGAAATGTACATCACGCCGGCTCAAAAGGCCTCCCCCCTCCAAACCATACAGGTGGCCTCCGAATCCAATGGCAATGTCTGTTTTGCTATGCGAATTCATGGAGGGCTAACCTTAAACCTAAGTGGAATTTTCCCCAATGGGATTTTCCCATGTATTTTGCCAGGAAATGTACATCAGGCCGGCTCAAAAGGCCTCCCCCCTCCAAACCATACAGGTGGCCTCCGAATCCAATGGCAATGTCTGTTTTGCTCTGCGAATTCATGGAGGGCTAACCCTAACCCTAAGTGGAATTTTTCCCAATGGGATTTCCCCATGTATTTTGCCAGGAAATGTCCATCACGCCGGCTCAAAAGGCATCCCCCCTCCTAACCACACCGGTGGCCTCCGAATCCAATGGCAGTGTCTGTTTTGCTCTTCGAATTCATGGAGAGCTAACCCTAACCCTAAGTGGAATTTTCCCCAATGGGATTTTCCCATGTATTTTGCCAGGAAATGTACATAAGGCCGACTCAAAAGGCGTCCCTCCTCCTAAACATATCGATGGACTCCGAATCCAATGGTAGTGTCTGTTTTGCTCTGCGAATTCATGGAGGGCTAACCCTAACCCTAAGTGGAATTTTCCCCAATGGGATTTTCCCCTGTATTTTGCCAGGAAATGTACATCAGGCCGGCTCAAAAGGCCTCCCCCCTCCAAACCATACAGGTGGCCTCCGAATCCAATGGCAATGTAGGTTTTGCTCTGCGAATTCATTGAGGGCTAACCCTAACCCTAAGTGGAATTTTCCCCAATGGGATTTTCCCATGTATTTTGCCAGGAAATGTACATCAGGCCGGCTCAAAAGGCCTCCCCCCTGCAAAGCATATCGATGGACTCCGAATCCAATGGCAGTGTCTGTTTTGCTCTGCGAATTCATGGAGGGCTAACCCTAACCCTAAGTGGAATTTTCCCCAATGGGATTTTCCCATGTATTTTGCCAGTAAATGTACATCAGGCCGGCTCAAAAGGCTTCCCCCCTCCTGACCATACCGGTGGCCTTCGAATCCAATGGCAGTGTCTGTTTTGCTCTGTGAATTCATGGAGAGCTAACCCTAACCCTAAGTGGAATTTTCCCCAATGGGATTTTCACATGTATTTTACCAGGAAATGTACATAAGGCCGGCTCAAAAGGCGTCCCCCCTCCTAACCATATCGATGGACTCCGAATCCAATGTCAGTGTCTGTTTTGCTCTGCGAATTCATGGAGGGCTAACCCTAACCCTAAGTGGAATTTTCCCCAATGGGATTTTCCCATGTATTTTGCCAGGAAATGTACATCAGGCCGGCTCAAAAGCCCTCCCCCCTCCAAACCTTACAGGTGGCCTCCGAATCCAATGGCAGTGCCTGTTTTGCTCTGCGAATTCATGGAGAGCTAACCCTAACCCTAAGTGGAATTTTCCCCAATGGGATTTTCCCATGTATTTTGCCAGGAAATGTACATCAGGCCGGCTCAAAAGGCGTCCCCCCTCCTAACCATACCGGTGGCCTCCGAATCCAATGGCAATGTCAGTTTTGCTCTGCGAATTCATGGAGGGCTAACCCTAACCCTAAGTGGAATTTTCCCCAATGGAATTTTCCCATGTATTTTGCCAGGAAATGTACATCAGGCCGGCTCAAAAGGCCTCCCCCCTCCAAACCATACGGGTGGCCTCCGAATCCAATGGCAATGTCGGTTTTGCTCTGCGAATTCATGGAGGGCTAACCCTAAGTGGAATTTTTCCCAATGGGATTTTCCCATGTATTTTGCCAGGAAATGTCCATCAGGCCGGCTCAAAACCATACGGGTGGTCTCCGAATCCAATGGCAGTGTCTGTTTTGCTCTGCGAATTCATGGAGAGCTAACCCTAACCCTAAGTGGAATTTTCCCCAATGGGATTTTCCCATGTATTTTGCCAGGAAATGTACATCAGGCCGGCTCAAAAGCCCTCCCCCCTCCAAACCTTACGGGTGGCCTCCGAATCCAATGGCAGTGCCTGTTTTGCTCTGCGAATTCATGGAGAGCTAACCCTAACCCTAAGTGGAATTTTCCCCAATGGGATTTTCCCATGTATTTTGCCAGGAAATGTACATCAGGCCGGCTCAAAAGCCCTCCCCCCTCCAAACCTTACGGGTGGCCTCCGAATCCAATGGCAGTGCCTTTTTTGCTCTGCGAATTCATGGAGAGCTAACCCTAACCCTAAGTGGAATTTTCCCCAATGGGATTTTCCCATGTATTTTGCCAGGAAATGTACATCTGACCGGCTCAAAAGGCGTCCCCCCTCCTAACCATACCGGTGGCCTCCGAATCCAATGGCAATGTCAGTTTTGCTCTGCGAATTCATGGAGGGCTAACCTTAACCCTAAGTGGAATTTTCCCCAATGGGATTTTCCCATGTATTTTGCCAGGAAATGTACATCAGGCCGGCTCAAAAGGCCTCCCCCCTCCAAACCATACGGGTCGCCTCCGAATCCAATGGCAATGTCGGTTTTGCTCTGCGAATTCATGGAGGGCTAACCCTAAGTTGAATTTTTCCCAATGGGATTTTCCCATGTATTTTGCCAGGAAATGTCCATCAGGCCGGCTCAAAACTATACGGGTGGTCTCCGAATCCAATGGCAGTGTCTGTTTTGCTCTGCGAATTCATGGAGAGCTAACCCTAACCCTAAGTGGAATTTTTCCCAATGGGATTTTCCCATGTATTTTGCCAGGAAATGAACATTAGGGCAGCTCAAAAGGCGTGCCCTCTCCTAACCATACCGATAGGCTCCGAATCAAATGACAATGTCAGTTTTGCTCTGCGAATTCATGGAGGGCTAACCCTAAGTGGAATTTTTCCCAATGGGATTTTCCCATGTATTTTGCCAGGAAATGTACATCAGGCTGGCTCAAAAGGCGTCCTCCCTCCTAACCATACGGGTGGCCTCCGAATCCAATGGCAATGTCGGTTTTGTTCTGCGAATTCATGGAGAGCTAACCCTAACCCTAAGTGGAATTTTCCCCAATGGGATTTTCCCATGTATTTTGCTGTACATAAGGCCTGTACATTTCCTGTACATAAGGCTGGCTCAAAAGGCGTCCCCCCTCCTAACCATACCGATGGGCTCTGAATCCAATGGCAATGTCGGTTTTCCTCTGCGAATTCATGGAGAGCTAACCCTAACCATAAGTGTAATTTTCCCCAATGGGATTTTCCCATGTATTTTGCTGTACATAAGGCCTGTACATTTCCTTTACATAAGGCCGGCTCAAAAGCCGTCCCCCCTCCTAACCATACCGATGGGCTCTGAATCCAATGGCAATGTCGGTTTTGCTCTGCGAATTCATGGAGGGCTAACCCTAACCCTAAGTGGAATTTTCCCAAATGGGATTTTCCCATGTATTTTGCCAGGAAATGTACATCAGGCCGGCGCAAAAGGCGTGCCTTCTCCTACCCATACCGATGGGCTCTGAGTCCAATGGCAATGTCAGTTTTGCTCTGCGAATTCATGGAGAGCTAACCCTAACCCTAAGTGGGATTTTCCCCAATGGGATTTTCCAATGTATTTTGCCAGAAAAAGTACATCAGGCCGGCTCAAAAGGCATTCCCTCTCCTAACCATACCGGTGGCCTCCGAATCCAATGGCAGTGTCTG
Organism: Natrix helvetica; assembly: GCF_964273705.1. Classification (NCBI taxonomy): domain Eukaryota; kingdom Metazoa; phylum Chordata; class Lepidosauria; order Squamata; family Natricidae; genus Natrix; species Natrix helvetica. The sequence continues at coordinate 65,875 of NW_028113568.1, forward strand.
TTTTGCTCTGCGAATTCCTGGAGAGCTAACCCTAACCCTAAGTGGAAAATTCCCCAATTGGATTTTCCCATGTATTTTGCGCGGGAAATGTACATCAGGCCGGCTCAAAAGGCGTCCCCCCTCCTAATCATACGGGTGGCCTCCGAATCCAATGACAGTGTCTGTTTTGCTCTGCGAATTCATGGAGGGCTAACCCTAAGTGGGATTTTCACCAATTGCATTTTCCCATGTATTTTGCCAGGAAATGTACATTAGGCCGGCTTAAATGGCCTCCCCCCTCCAAACCATATGGGTGGCCTCCGAATCCAATGGCAATGTGAGTTTTGCTCTGCGAATTCATGGAGGGCTAACCCTAAGTGGGATTTTCCCCAATGGGATTTTCCCATGTATTTTGCCAGGAAATGTACATAAGGCCGGCTCAATAGGCGTGCCCCCTCCTAACCATACCGGTGGCCTCCGAATCCAATGGCAGTGTCTGTTTTGCTCTGCAAATTCATGGAGAGCTAACCCTAACCCTAAGTGTGATTTTCCCCAATGGGATTTTCCCATGTATTTTGCCAGGAAATGTACATAAGGCCGGCTCAAAAGGCGTGCCCCCACCTAACCATACCGGTGGCCTCCAAATCCAATGGCAGTGTCTGTTTTGCTCTGCGAATTCATGGAGAGCTAACCGTAACCCTAAGTGGAATTTTCCCCAATGGGATTTTCCCATGTATTTTGCCAGAAAATGTACATCAGGCCGGCTCAAAAGGCGTCCCCCCTTCTAACCATACGCGTGGTTACCGAATCCAATGGCAATGTCAGTTTTGTTCTGCGATTTCATAGAGGGCTAACCCTAACCCTAAGTGGAATTTTCCACAATGGGATTTTCCCATGTATTTTGCCAGGAAATGTACATCAGGCCGGCTCAAAAGGCGTTCCCCCTCCAAACCATAGCGGTGGCCTCCGAATCCAATGGCAATGTCGGTTTTGCTCTGTGAACTCATGGAGAGATAACCCTAACCCTAAGTGGAATTTTCCCCAATGGGATTTTCCCATGTATTTTGCCAGGAAATGTAAATAAGGCCGGCTCAAAAGGCGTCCCCCCCCCCAAACCATACGGGTGGCCTCCGAATCCAAAGGCAATGTCGGTTTTGCTCTGCGAATTCATGGAGGGCTAACCCTAACCCTAAGGAATTTTCCCAAATGGGATTTTCCCATGTATTTTGCCAGGAAATGTACATCAGGCCGGCTCAAGAGGCGTCCATCCTCCTAACCATACCGGTGGCCTCCGAATCCAATGGCAGTGTCAGTTTTGCTCTGCGAATTCATGGAGCGCTAACCCTAACCCTAAGTGGAATTTTCCCTAATGGGATTTTCCCATGTATTTTGCCAGGAAATGGACATCAGGCCGGCTCAAAAGTCGTCCATCCTCCTAACCATACCGGTGGCCTCCGAATCCAAAGGCAATGTCGGTTTTGCTCTGCGAATTCATGGAGGGCTAACCCTAACCCTAAGGAATTTTCCCAAATGGGATTTTCCCATGTATTTTGCCAGGAAATGTACATCAGGCCGGCTCAAGAGGCGTCCATCCTCCTAACCATACCGGTGGCCTCCGAATCCAATGGCAGTGTCAGTTTTGCTGTGCGAATTCATGGAGGGCTAACCCTAACCCTAAGTGGAATTTTCCCCAATGGGATCTTCCCATGTATTTTGCCAGGAAATGTACATCAGGCCGGCTCAAGAGGCGTCCATCCTCCTAACCATACCGGTGGCCTCCGAATCCAATGGCAGTGTCAGTTTTGCTCTGCGAATTCATGGAGGGCTAACCCTAACGCTAAGTGGAAATTTCCCCAATGGGATTTTCCCATGTATTTTGAAAGGAAATGTACATAAGGCCGGCTCAAAAGGCGTGCCCCCTCCTAACCATATCGATGGACTCCGAATCCAATGGCAATGTCAGTTTTGCTCTGCGAATTCATGGAGGGCTAACCCTAACCCTAAGTGGAATTTTCCCCAATGGGATTTTCCCATGTATTTTGCCAGGAAATGTACATCAGGCCGGCTCAAAAGGCATCCCCCCTCCTAACCATACGGGTGGTTACCGAATCCAATGGCAATGTCGGTTTTGCTCTGCGATTTCATGGAGGGCTAACCCTAACCCAAAGTGGAATTTTCCACAAAGGGATTTTCCCATGTATTTTGCCAGGAAATGTACATCAGGCTGGCTCAAATGGCGTGCCCCCTACTAACCATATCGATGGACTCCGAATCCAATGGCAGTGTCTGTTTTGCTCTGCAAATTCATGGAGAGCTAACCCTAACCCTAAGTGGGATTTTCCCCAATGGGATTTTCCCATGTATTTTGCCAGGAAATGTACATAAGTCCGGCTCAAAAGGCGTGGCCCTTCCTAACCATATGGGTGGACTCCGAATCCAATGGCAGTGTACGTTTTGCTCTGCGAATTCATGGAGAGATAACCCTAACCCTAAGTGGAATTTTCCCCAATGGGATTTTCCCATATATTTTGCCAGGAAATGTACATAAGGCCGGCTCAAAAGGCGTCCCCCCTCCAAACCATAGCGGTGGCCTCCGAATCCAATGGCAATGTCGGTTTTGCTCTGCGAATTCATGGAGGGCTAACCCTAACCCTAAGTGGAATTTTCCCAAATGGGATTTTCCCATGTATTTTGCCAGGAAATGTACATCAGGCCGGCGCAAAAGGCGTGCCTTCTCCTACCCATACCGATGGGCTCTGAGTCCAATGGCAATGTCAGTTTTGCTCTGCGAATTCATGCAGAGCTAACCCTAACCCTAAGTGGGATTTTCCCCAATTGCATTTTCCCATGTATTTTGCCAGGAAATGTACATCAGGCCGGCTTAAATGGCCTCCCCCCTCCAAACCATATGGGTGGCCTCCGAATCCAATGGCAATGTGAGTTTTGCTCTGCGAATTCATGGAGGGCTAACCCTAAGTGGGATTTTCCCCAATGGGATTTTCCCATGTATTTTGCCAGGAAATGTACATAAGGCCGGCTCAATAGGCGTGCCCCCTCCTAACCATACCGGTGGCCTCCGAATCCAATGGCAATGTCAGTTTTGCTCTGCGAATTCATGGAGGGCTAACCCTAACCCTAAGTGGAATTTTCCCCAATGGAATTTTCCCATGTATTTTGCCAGGAAATGTACATCAGGCCGGCTCAAAAGGCCTCCCCCCTCCAAACCATACGGGTGGCCTCCGAATCCAATGGCAATGTCGGTTTTGCTCTGCGAATTCATGGAGGGCTAACCCTAAGTGGAATTTTTCCCAATGGGATTTTCCCATGTATTTTGCCAGGAAATGTCCATCAGGCCGGCTCAAAACCATACGGGTGGAATCCGAATCCAATGGCAGTGTCTGTTTTGCTCTGCGAATTCATGGAGAGCTAACCCTAACCCTAAGTGGAATTTTCCCCAATGGGATTTTCCCATGTATTTTGCCAGGAAATGTACATCAGGCCGGCTCAAAAGCCCTCCCCCCTCCAAACCTTACGGGTGGCCTCCGAATCCAATGGCAGTGCCTGTTTTGCTCTGCGAATTCATGGAGAGCTAACCCTAACCCTAAGTGGAATTTTCCCCAATGGGATTTTCCCATGTATTTTGCCAGGAAATGTACCTCAGGCCGGCTCAAAAGCCCTCCCCCCTCCAAACCTTACGGGTGGCCTCCGAATCCAATGGCAGTGCCTGTTTTGCTCTGCGAATTCATGGAGAGCTAACCCTAACCCTAAGTGGAATTTTCCCCAATGGGATTTTCCCATGTATTTTGCCAGGAAATGTACATCTGGCCGGCTCAAAAGGCGTCCCCCCTCCTAACCATACCGGTGGCCTCCGAATCCAATGGCAATGTCAGTTTTGCTCTGCGAATTCATGGAGGGCTAACCTTAACCCTAAGTGGAATTTTCCCCAATGGGATTTTCCCATGTATTTTGCCAGGAAATGTACATCAGGCCGGCTCAAAAGGCCTCCCCCCTCCAAACCATACGGGTCGCCTCCGAATCCAATGGCAATGTCGGTTTTGCTCTGCGAATTCATGGAGGGCTAACCCTAAGTTGAATTTTTCCCAATGGGATTTTCCCATGTATTTTGCCAGGAAATGTCCATCAGGCCGGCTCAAAACCATACGGGTGGTCTCCGAATCCAATGGCAGTGTCTGTTTTGCTCTGCGAATTCATGGAGAGCTAACCCTAACCCTAAGTGGAATTTTTCCCAATGGGATTTTCCCATGTATTTTGCCAGGAAATGAACATTAGGGCAGCTCAAAAGGCGTGCCCTCTCCTAACCATACCGATAGGCTCCGAATCAAATGACAATGTCAGTTTTGCTCTGCGAATTCATGGAGGGCTAACCCTAAGTGGAATTTTTCCCAATGGGATTTTCCCATGTATTTTGCCAGGAAATGTACATCAGGCTGGCTCAAAAGGCGTCCTCCCTCCTAACCATACGGGTGGCCTCCGAATCCAATGGCAATGTCGGTTTTGTTCTGCGAATTCATGGAGAGCTAACCCTAACCCTAAGTGGAATTTTCCCCAATGGGATTTTCCGATGTATTTTGCTGTACATAAGGCCTGTACATTTCCTGTACATAAGGCTGGCTCAAAAGGCGTCCCCCCTCCTAACCATACCGATGGGCTCTGAATCCAATGGCAATGTCGGTTTTCCTCTGCGAATTCATGGAGAGCTAACCCTAACCATAAGTGTAATTTTCCCCAATGGGATTTTCCCATGTATTTTGCTGTACATAAGGCCTGTACATTTCCTGTACATAAGGCCGGCTCAAAAGCCGTCCCCCCTCCTAACCATACCGATGGGCTCTGAATCCAATGGCAATGTCGGTTTTGCTCTGCGAATTCATGGAGGGCTAACCCTAACCCTAAGTGGAATTTTCCCAAATGGGATTTTCCCATGTATTTTGCCAGGAAATGTACATCAGGCCGGCGCAAAAGGCGTGCCTTCTCCTACTCATACCGATGGGCTCTGAGTCCAATGGCAATGTCAGTTTTGCTCTGCGAATTCATGGAGAGCTAACCCTAACCCTAAGTGGGATTTTCCCCAATGGGATTTTCCAATGTATTTTGCCAGAAAAAGTACATCAGGCCGGCTCAAAAGGCATTCCCTCTCCTAACCATACCGGTGGCCTCCGAATCCAATGGCAGTGTCTGTTTTGCTCTGCGAATTCCTGGAGAGCTAACCCTAACCCTAAGTGGAAAATTCCCCAATGGGATTTTCCCATGTATTTTGCGCGGGAAATGTACATAAGGCCGGCTCAAAAGGCATCCCCCCTTCCAAACCGTACGGGTGGCCTCCGAATCCAATGGTAATGTCGATTTTGCTCTGCGAATTCATGGAGGGCTAACCCTAAGTGGAATTTTTCCCAATGGGATTTTCCCATGTATTTTGCCAGGAAATGTACATCAGGCCGGCTCAATAGGCGTGCCCCCTCCTAACCATACCGGTGGCCTCCGAATCCAATGGCAGTGTCTGTTTTGCTCTGCAAATTCATGGAGAGCTAACCCTAACCCTAAGTGTGATTTTCCCCAATGGGATTTTCCCATGTATTTTGCCAGGAAATGTACATAAGGCCGGCTCAAAAGGCGTGCCCCCACCTAACCATACCGGTGGCCTCCAAATCCAATGGCAGTGTCTGTTTTGCTCTGCGAATTCATGGAGAGCTAACCGTAACCCTAAGTGGAATTTTCCCCAATGGGATTTTCCCATGTATTTTGCCAGAAAATGTACATCAGGCCGGCTCAAAAGGCGTCCCCCCTTCTAACCATACGCGTGGTTACCGAATCTAATGGCAATGTCAGTTTTGTTCTGCGATTTCATAGAGGGCTAACCCTAACCCTAAGTGGAATTTTCCACAATGGGATTTTCCCATGTATTTTGCCAGGAAATGTACATCAGGCCGGCTCAAAAGGCGTTCCCCCTCCAAACCATAGCGGTGGCCTCCGAATCCAATGGCAATGTCGGTTTTGCTCTGTGAACTCATGGAGAGATAACCCTAACCCTAAGTGGAATTTTCCCCAATGGGATTTTCCCATGTATTTTGCCAGGAAATGTAAATAAGGCCGGCTCAAAAGGCGTTCCCCCCCCCCCAAACCATACGGGTGGCCTCCGAATCCAAAGGCAATGTCGGTTTTGCTCTGCGAATTCATGGAGGGCTAACCCTAACCCTAAGGAATTTTCCCAAATGGGATTTTCCCATGTATTTTGCCAGGAAATGTACATCAGGCCGGCTCAAGAGGCGTCCATCCTCCTAACCATACCGGTGGCCTCCGAATCCAATGGCAGTGTCAGTTTTGCTCTGCGAATTCATGGAGCGCTAACCCTAACCCTAAGTGGAATTTTCCCTAATGGGATTTTCCCATGTATTTTGCCAGGAAATGGACATCAGGCCGGCTCAAAAGTCGTCCATCCTCCTAACCATACCGGTGGCCTCCGAATCCAATGGCAGTGTCAGTTTTGCTGTGCGAATTCATGGAGGGCTAACCCTAACCCTAAGTGGAATTTTCCCCAATGGGATCTTCCCATGTATTTTGCCAGGAAATGTACATCAGGCCGGCTCAAGAGGCGTCCATCCTCCTAACCATACCGGTGGCCTCCGAATCCAATGGCAGTGTCAGTTTTGCTCTGCGAATTCATGGAGGGCTATCCCTAACGCTAAGTGGAAATTTCCCCAATGGGATTTTCCCATGTATTTTGAAAGGAAATGTACATAAGGCCGGCTCAAAAGGCGTGCCCCCTCCTAACCATATCGATGGACTCCGAATCCAATGGCAATGTCAGTTTTGCTCTGCGAATTCATGGAGGGCTAACCCTAACCCTAAGTGGAATTTTCCCCAATGGGATTTTCCCATGTATTTTGCCAGGAAATGTACATCAGGCCGGCTCAAAAGGCATCCCCCCTCCTAACCATACGGGTGGTTACCGAATCCAATGGCAATGTCGGTTTTGCTCTGCGATTTCATGGAGGGCTAACCCTAACCCAAAGTGGAATTTTCCACAAAGGGATTTTCCCATGTATTTTGTCAGGAAATGTACATCAGGCTGGCTCAAATGGCGTGCCCCCTCCTAACCATATCGATGGACTCCGAATCCAATGGCAGTGTCTGTTTTGCTCTGCAAATTCATGGAGAGCTAACCCTAACCCTAAGTGGGATTTTCCCCAATGGGATTTTCCCATGTATTTTGCCAGGAAATGTACATAAGTCCGGCTCAAAAGGCGTGGCCCTTCCTAACCATATGGGTGGACTCCGAATCCAATGGCAGTGTACGTTTTGCTCTGCGAATTCATGGAGAGATAACCCTAACCCTAAGTGGAATTTTCCCCAATGGGATTTTCCCATGTATTTTGCCAGGAAATGTACATAAGGCCGGCTCAAAAGGCGTCCCCCCTCCAAACCGTAGCGGTGGCCTCCGAATCCAATGGCAATGTCGGTTTTGCTCTGCGAATTCATGGAGGGCTAACCCTAACCCTAAGTGGAATTTTCCCAAATGGGATTTTCCCATGTATTTTGCCAGGAAATGTACATCAGGCCGGCGCAAAAGGCGTGCCTTCTCCTACCCATACCGATGGGCTCTGAGTCCAATGGCAATGTCAGTTTTGCTCTGCGAATTCATGGAGAGCTAACCCTAACCCTAAGTGGAATTTTTCCCAATGGGATTTTCCCATGTATTTTGCCAGGAAATGTACATCAGGCCGGCTCAAAAGGCGTCCCCCCTCCTAATCATACGGGTGGCCTCCGAATCCAATGACAGTGTCTGTTTTGCTCTGCGAATTCATGCAGAGCTAACCCTAACCCTAAGTGGGATTTTCCCCAATTGCATTTTCCCATGTATTTTGCCAGGAAATGTACATCAGGCCGGCTTAAATGGCCTCCCCCCTCCAAACCATATGGGTGGCCTCCGAATCCAATGGCAATGTGAGTTTTGCTCTGCGAATTCATGGAGGGCTAACCCTAAGTGGGATTTTCCCCAATGGTATTTTCCCATGTATTTTGCCAGGAAATGTACATAAGGCCGGCTCAATAGGCGTGCCCCCTCCTAACCATACCGGTGGCCTCCGAATCCAATGGCAGTGTCTGTTTTGCTCTGCAAATTCATGGAGAGCTAACCCTAACCCTAAGTGTGATTTTCCCCAATGGGATTTTCCCATGTATTTTGCCAGGAAATGTACATAAGGCCGGCTCAAAAGGCGTGCCCCCACCTAACCATACCGGTGGCCTCCAAATCCAATGGCAGTGTCTGTTTTGCTCTGCGAATTCATGGAGAGCTAACCGTAACCCTAAGTGGAATTTTCCCCAATGGGATTTTCCCATGTATTTTGCCAGAAAATGTACATCAGGCCGGCTCAAAAGGCGTCCCCCCTTCTAACCATACGCGTGGTTACCGAATCCAATGGCAATGTCAGTTTTGTTCTGCGATTTCATAGAGGGCTAACCCTAACCCTAAGTGGAATTTTCCACAATGGGATTTTCCCATGTATTTTGCCAGGAAATGTACATCAGGCCGGCTCAAAAGGCGTTCCCCCTCCAAACCATAGCGGTGGCCTCCGAATCCAATGGCAATGTCGGTTTTGCTCTGTGAACTCATGGAGAGATAACCCTAACCCTAAGTGGAATTTTCCCCAATGGGATTTTCCCATGTATTTTGCCAGGAAATGTAAATAAGGCCGGCTCAAACGGCGTCCCCCCCCAAACCATACGGGTGGCCTCCGAATCCAATGGCAATGTCGGTTTTGCTCTGCGAATTCATGGAGGGCTAACCCTAACCCTAAGGAATTTTCCCAAATGGGATTTTCCCATGTATTTTGCCAGAAAAAGTACATCAGGCCGGCTCAAAAGGCGTTCCCTATCCGCACCATACCGTTGGCCTCCAAATCCAATGGCAGTGTCTGTTTTGCTCTGCGAATTCATGGAGGGCTAACCCTAACACTAAGTGGAATTTTCCCCAATGGGATTTTCCCATGTATTTTGCCAGGAAATGTACATAAGGCCGGCTCAAAAGGCGTCCCCCCTCCAAACCGCAATGTGAGTTTTGCTCTGCGAATTCATGGAGGGCTAACCCTAAGTGGGATTTTCCCCAATGGGATTTTCCAATGTATTTTGCCAGGAAATGTACATAAGGCCGGCTCAAAAGGTGTGCCCCCTCATAACCATACCGGTGGCCTCCGAATCCAATTGCAGTGTCTGTTTTGCTCTGCGAATTCATGGAGAGCTAACCCTAACCCTAAGTGGAATTTTCCCCAATGGGATTTTCCCATGTATTTTGCCAGGAAATGTACATCAGGCCGGCTCAAAAGGGCGTCCCCCCTCCAAACCGTACGGGTGGCCTCCGAATCCAATGGCAGTGTCTCTTTTGCTCTGCAAATTCATGGAGAGCTAACCCTAACCCTAAGTGGAATTTTCCCCAATGGGATTTTCCCATGTATTTTGCCAGGAAATGTACATAAGTCTGGCTCAAAAGGCCTCCCCCTCCTAAACATATCGATGGACTCCGAATCCAATGGCAATGTCGGTTTTGCTCTGCGAATTCATGGAGGGCTAACCCTAACCCTACGTGGAATTTTCCCCAATGGGATTTTCCCATGTATTTTGCCAGGAAATGTACATAAGTCCGGCTCAAAAGGCGTGGCCCTTCCTAACCATATGGGTGGACTCCGAATCCAATGGCAGTGTACGTTTTGCTCTGCGAATTCATGGAGAGATAACCCTAACCCTAAGTGGAATTTTCCCCAATGGGATTTTCCCATGTATTTTGCCAGGAAATGTACATAAGGCCGGCTCAAAAGGCGTCCCCCCTCCAAACCATAGCGGTGGCCTCCGAATCCAATGGCAATGTCGGTTTTGCTCTGCGAATTCATGGAGGGCTAACCCTAACCCTAAGTGGAATTTTCCCAAATGGGATTTTCCCATGTATTTTGCCAGGAAATGTACATCAGGCCGGCGCAAAAGGCGTGCCTTCTCCTACCCATACCGATGGGCTCTGAGTCCAATGGCAATGTCAGTTTTGCTCTGCGAATTCATGGAGAGCTAACCCTAACCCTAAGTGGAATTTTTCCCAATGGGATTTTCCCATGTATTTTGCCAGGAAATGTACATCAGGCCGGCTCAAAAGGCGTCCCCCCTCCTAATCATACGGGTGGCCTCCGAATCCAATGACAGTGTCTGTTTTGCTCTGCGAATTCATGCAGAGCTAACCCTAACCCTAAGTGGGATTTTCCCCAATTGCATTTTCCCATGTATTTTGCCAGGAAATGTACATCAGGCCGGCTTAAATGGCCTCCCCCCTCCAAACCATATGGGTGGCCTCCGAATCCAATGGCAATGTGAGTTTTGCTCTGCGAATTCATGGAGGGCTAACCCTAAGTGGGATTTTCCCCAATGGGATTTTCCCATGTATTTTGCCAGGAAATGTACATAAGGCCGGCTCAATAGGCGTGCCCCCTCCTAACCATACCGGTGGCCTCCGAATCCAATGGCAGTGTCTGTTTTGCTCTGCAAATTCATGGAGAGCTAACCCTAACCCTAAGTGTGATTTTCCCCAATGGGATTTTCCCATGTATTTTGCCAGGAAATGTACATAAGGCCGGCTCAAAAGGCGTGCCCCCACCTAACCATACCGGTGGCCTCCAAATCCAATGGCAGTGTCTGTTTTGCTCTGCGAATTCATGGAGAGCTAACCGTAACCCTAAGTGGAATTTTCCCCAATGGGATTTTCCCATGTATTTTGCCAGAAAATGTACATCAGGCCGGCTCAAAAGGCGTCCCCCCTTCTAACCATACGCGTGGTTACCGAATCCAATGGCAATGTCAGTTTTGTTCTGCGATTTCATAGAGGGCTAACCCTAACCCTAAGTGGAATTTTCCACAATGGGATTTTCCCATGTATTTTGCCAGGAAATGTACATCAGGCCGGCTCAAAAGGCGTTCCCCCTCCAAACCATAGCGGTGGCCTCCGAATCCAATGGCAATGTCGGTTTTGCTCTGTGAACTCATGGAGAGATAACCCTAACCCTAAGTGGAATTTTCCCCAATGGGATTTTCCCATGTATTTTGCCAGGAAATGTAAATAAGGCCGGCTCAAACGGCGTCCCCCCCCCCAAACCATACGGGTGGCCTCCGAATCCAATGGCAGTGTCTGTTTTGCTCTGCGAATTCATGGAGGGCTAACCCTAACCCTAAGTGGAATTTTCCCCAATGGGATTTTCCCATGTATTTTGCCAGGAAATGTACATAAGGCCGGCTCAAAAGGCGTCCCCCCTCCAAACCGCAATGTGAGTTTTGCTCTGCGAATTCATGGAGGGCTAACCCTAAGTGGGATTTTCCCCAATGGGATTTTCCAATGTATTTTGCCAGGAAATGTACATAAGGCCGGCTCAAAAGGTGTGCCCCCTCATAACCATACCGGTGGCCTCCGAATCCAATGGCAGTGTCTGTTTTGCTCTGCGAATTCATGGAGAGCTAACCCTAACCCTAAGTGGAATTTTCCCCAATGGGATTTTCCCATGTATTTTGCCAGGAAATGTACATCAGGCCGGCTCAAAAGGGCGTCCCCCCTCCAAACCGTACGGGTGGCCTCCGAATCCAATGGCAGTGTCTCTTTTGCTCTGCAAATTCATGGAGAGCTAACCCTAACCCTAAGTGGAATTTTCCCCAATGGGATTTTCCCATGTATTTTGCCAGGAAATGTACATAAGTCTGGCTCAAAAGGCCTCCCCCTCCTAAACATATCGATGGACTCCGAATCCAATGGCAATGTCGGTTTTGCTCTGCGAATTCATGGAGGGCTAACCCTAACCCTACGTGGAATTTTCCCCAATGGGATTTTCCCATGTATTTTGCCAGGAAATGTATATAAGGCCGGCTCAAAAGGCGTCCCCCCTCCTAACCATATCGATAGACTCCGAATCCATTGGCAATGTCAGTTTTGCTCTGCGAATTCATGGAGGGCTAACCCTAACCCTAAGTGGAATTTTCCCCAATGGGATTTTCCCATGTATTTTGCCAGGAAATGTAGATAAGGCCGGCTCAAAAGGGCGTCCCCCCTCCAAACCGTACGGGTGGCCTCGAAATCCAATGGCAGTGTCTGTTTTGCTCTGCGAATTCATGGAGAGCTAACCCTAACCCTAAGTGGAATTTTCCCCAATGGGATTTTCCCATGTATTTTGCCAGGAAATGTACATAAGGCCGGCTCAAAAGGTGTACCCCCTCCTAACCATACCGGTGGCCTCCGAATCCAATGGCAGTGTCTGGTTTGCTATGCGAATTCATGGATTGCTAACCCTAACCCTAAGTGGAATTTTCCCCAATGGGATTTTCCCATGTATTTTGCCAGAAAATGTACATCAGGCTGGCTCAAAAGGCGTCCCCCCTCCTAACCATATCGATGGACTCCGAATCCATTGGCAATGTCAGTTTTGCTCTGCGAATTCATGGAGGGCTAACCCTAACCCTAAGTGGAATTTTCCCCAATGGGATTTTCCCATGTATTTTGCCAGGAAATGTACATCAGGCGGGCTCAAAAGGCGTGCCCTCTCCTAACCATACCGGTGGCATCCGAATCCAATGGCAGTGTCTGTTTTGCTCTGCGAATTCTTGGAGAGCTAACCCTAACCCTAAGTGGAATTTTCCCCAATGGGATTTTCCCATGTATTTTGCCAGGAAATGTAGATAAGGCCGGCTCAAAAGGGCGTCCCCCCTCCAAACCGTACGGGTGGCCTCCAAATCCAATGGCAGTGTCTGTTTTGCTCTGCGAATTCACGGAGAGCTAACCCTAACCCTAAGTGGGATTTTCCCCAATGGGATTTTCCCATGTATTTTGCCAGAAAAAGTACATCAGGCCGGCTCAAAAGGCGTTCCCTATCCGCACCATACCGTTGGCCTCCAAATCCAATGGCAGTGTCTGTTTTGCTCTGCGAATTCATGGAGGGCTAACCCTAACCCTAAGTGGAATTTTCCCCAATGGGATTTTCCCATGTATTTTACCAGGAAATGTACATAAGGCCGGCTCAAAAGGCGTCCCCCCTCCAAACCGCAATGTGAGTTTTGCTCTGCGAATTCATGGAGGGCTAACCCTCCATGCCAGGAAATGTACATAAGTCCGGCTCAAAAGGCGTCCATCCTCCTAACCATAACGGTGGCCTTCGAATCCAATGGCAGTGTCAGTTTTGCTCTGCGAATTCATGGAGGGCTAACCTAACGCTAAGTGGAAATTTCCCAAATGGGATTTTCCCATGTATTTTTCCAGGAAATGTACATCAGGCCGGCTGAAAAGGCGTGCCCCCGCCTAACCATAGCGGTGGCCTCCAAATCAAATGGCAATGTCGATTTTGCTCTGCGAATTCATGGAGGGCTAACCCTAACCCTAAGTGGAATTTTCCCCAATGGGATTTTCCAATGTATTTTGCCAGGAAATGTGCATCAGGCCGGATCAAAACGCGTTCCCCCTCCTAACCATACGGGTGGCCTCCGAATCCAATGGCAGTGCCTGTTTTGCTCTGCGAATTCATGGACGGTTAACCCTAACCCTAAGTGGAATTTTCCCCAAAGGGATTTTCCCATGTATTTTGCCAGGAAATGTACATCAGGCCGGCTCAAAAGGCGTGCCCCCTCCTAACCATATCGATGGACTCCGAATCCAATGGCAATATCTGATTTGCTCTGCGAATTCATGGAGCGCTAACCCTAACCCTAAGTGGAATTTTCCCCAATGGGATTTTCCCATGTATTTTGCCAGGAAATGTACATAAGGCCGGCTCAAAAGGCGTCCCCCCTCCTAACCATATCGATGGACTCCGAATCCAATGGCAATGTCAGTTTTGCTCTGCGAATTCATGGATGGCTAACCCTAACCCTAAGTGGAATTTTCCCCAATGGGATTTTCCCATGTATTTTGCCAGGAAATGTACATCAGGTGGGGTCAAAAGGCGTGCCCTCTCCTAACCATACCGGTGGCCTCCGAATCCAATGGCAGTGTCAGTTTTGCTCTGCGAATTCATGGAGGGCTAACCCTAACGCTAAGTGGAAATTTCCCCAATGGGATTTTCCCATGTATTTTGAAAGGAAATGTACATAAGGCCGGCTCAAAAGGCGTCCCCCCTCCTAACCATATCGATGGACTCCGAATCCAATGGCAATGTCGGTTTTGCTCTGCGAATTCATGGAGGGCTAACCCTAACCCTAAGTGGAATTTTCCCCAATGGGATTTTCCCATGTAATTTGCCAGGAAATGTACATCAGGCCGGCTAAAAAGGCGTCCATCCTCCTAACCATACCGGTGGCCTCCGAATCCAATGGCAGTGTAAGTTTTGCTCTGCGAATTCATGGAGAGCTAACCCTAACGCTAAGTGGAAATTTCCCCAATGGGATTTTCCCATGTATTTTTCCAGGAAATGTACATCAGGCCGGCTGAAAAGGAGTGCCTCCTCCTAACCCTAGCGGTGGCCTCAGACTCCAATGGCAATGTCGGTTTTGCTCTGCGAATTCATGGAGGGCTAACCCTAACCCTAAGTGGAATTTTCCCCAAAGGGATTTTCCCATGTATTTTGCCAGGAAATGTGCATCAGGCCGGATCAAAAGGCGTTCCCCCTCCTAACCATACGGGTGGCCTCCGAATCCAATGGCAGTGCCTGTTTTGCTCTGGAAATTCATGGACGGTTAACCCTAACCCTAAGTGGAATTTTCCCCAAAGGGATTTTCCCATGTATTTTGCCAGGAAATGTACATCAGGCCGGCTCAAAAGGCGTGCCCCCTCCTAACCATATCGATGGACTCCGAATCCAATGGCAATGTCAGTTTTGCTCTGCGAATTCATGGAGGGCTAACCCTAACCCTAAGTGGAATTTTCCCCAATGGGATTTTCCCATGTATTTTGCCAGGAAATGTACATAAGGCCGGCTCAAAAGACGTCCCCCCTCTTAACCATATCGATGGACTCCGAATCCAATGGCAATGTCATTTTTGCTCTGCGAATTCATGGAGCGCTAACCCTAACCCTAAGTGGAATTTTCCCCAATGGGATTTTCCCATGTATTTTGCCAGGAAATGTACATAAGGCCGGCTCAAATGGCGTCCCCCCTCCTAACCATATCGATGGACTCCGAATCCAATGGCAATGTCAGTTTTGCTCTGCGAATTCATGGAGGGCTAACCCTAAGTGGGATTTTCCCCAATGGGATTTTCCCATGTATTTTGCAAGGAAATGTACATATGGCCGGCTCAAAAGGTGTGCCCCCTCATAACCATACCGGTGGCCTCCGAATCCAATGACAGTGTCTGTTTTGCTCTGCGAATTCATGGAGAGCTAAGCCTAACCCTAAGTGGAATTTTCCCCAATGGGATTTTCCCATGTATTTTGCCAGAAAATGTACATCAGGCCGGCTCAAATGGCGTCCCCCCTCCTAACCATACCGGTGGCCTCCGAATCCAATGGCAGTGTCTGTTTTGCTCTGCAAATTCATGGAGAGCTAACCCTAACCTTAAGTGGAATTTTCCCCAATGGGATTTTCCCATGTATTTTGCCAGGAAATGTACATCAGTCCGGCTGAAAAGGCGTCCCCCTCCTAACTATATCGATGGAGTCCGAATCCAATGGCAATGTCGGTTTTGCTCTGCGAATTCATGGAGGGCTAACCCTAAGCCTAAGTAGAATTTTCCCCAATGGGATTTTCCCATGTATTTTGCCAGGAAATGTACATAAGGCCGGCTCAAAAGACGTCCCCCCTCCTAACCATATCGATGGACTCCGAATCCAATGGCAATGTCAGTTTTGCTCTGCGAATTCATGGAGAGCTAACCCTAACCCTAATTGGAATTGTCCCCAATGGGATTTTCCCATGTATTTTGCCAGGAAATGTACATCAGGCCGGCTGAAAAGGCGTCCCCCCTCCTAACCATATCGATGGACTCCGAATCCAATGGCAATGTCAGTTTTGCTCTGCGAATTCATGGAGGGCTAACCCTAACCCTAAGTGGAATTTTCCCCAATGGTATTTTCCCATGTATTTTGCCAGGAAATGTAGATAAGGCCGGCTCAAAAGGCGTCCCCCCTCCAAACCGCAATGTGAGATTTGCTCTGCGAATTCATGGAGGGCTAACCCTAAGCCTAAGTAGAATTTTCCCCAATGGGATTTTCCCATGTATTTTGCCAGGAAATGTACATAAGGCCGGCTCAAAAGACGTCCCCCCTCCTAACCATATCGATGGACTCCGAATCCAATGGCAATGTCAGTTTTGCTCTGCGAATTCATGGAGAGCTAACCCTAACCCTAATTGGAATTGTCCCCAATGGGATTTTCCCATGTATTTTGCCAGGAAATGTACATCAGGCCGGCTGAAAAGGCGTCCCCCCTCCTAACCATATCGATGGACTCCGAATCCAATGGCAATGTCAGTTTTGCTCTGCGAATTCATGGAGGGCTAACCCTAACCCTAAGTGGAATTTTCCCCAATGGTATTTTCCCATGTATTTTGCCAGGAAATGTAGATAAGGCCGGCTCAAAAGGCGTCCCCCCTCCAAACCGCAATGTGAGATTTGCTCTGCGAATTCATGGAGGGCTAACCCTAACCCTAAGTGGGATTTTCCCCAATGGGATTTTCCCATGTATTTTGCCAGGAAATGTACATAAGACCGGCTCAAAAGGTGTGCCCCCTCATAACCATACCGGTGGCCTCTGAATCCAATGGCAGTGTCTGTTTTGCTCTGCGAATTCATGGAGAGCTAACCCTAACCCTAAGTGGAATTTTCCCCAATGGGATTTTCCCATGTATTTTGCCAGAAAATGTACATCAGGCCGGCTCAAATGGCGTCCCCACTCCTAACCATACCGGTGGCCTCCGAATCCAATGGCAGTGTCAGTTTTGCTCTGCGAATTCATGGAGGGCTAACCCTAACGCTAACTGGAAATTTCCCCAATGGGATTTTCCCATGTATTTTGAAAGGAAATGTACATAAGGCCGGCTCAAAAGCCATCCCCCCTCCTAACCATATCGATGGACTCCGAATCCAATGGCAATGTCGGTTTTGCTCTGCGAATTCATGGAGGGCTAACCCTAACCCTAAGTGGAATTTTCCCCAATGGGATTTTCCCATGTATTTTGCCAGGAAATGTACATAAGGCCGGCTCAAAAGACGTCCCCCCTCTTAACCATATCGATGGACTCCGAATCCAATGGCAATGTCATTTTTGCTCTGCGAATTCATGGAGCGCTAACCCTAACCCTAAGTGGAATTTTCCCCAATGGGATTTTCCCATGTATTTTGCCAGGAAATGTACATAAGGCCGGCTCAAATGGCGTCCCCCCTCCTAACCATATCGATGGACTCCGAATCCAATGGCAATGTCAGTTTTGCTCTGCGAATTCATGGAGGGCTAACCCTAAGTGGGATTTTCCCCAATGGGATTTTCCCATGTATTTTGCAAGGAAATGTACATATGGCCGGCTCAAAAGGTGTGCCCCCTCATAACCATACCGGTGGCCTCCGAATCCAATGACAGTGTCTGTTTTGCTCTGCGAATTCATGGAGAGCTAAGCCTAACCCTAAGTGGAATTTTCCCCAATGGGATTTTCCCATGTATTTTGCCAGAAAATGTACATCAGGCCGGCTCAAATGGCGTCCCCCCTCCTAACCATACCGGTGGCCTCCGAATCCAATGGCAGTGTCTGTTTTGCTCTGCAAATTCATGGAGAGCTAACCCTAACCTTAAGTGGAATTTTCCCCAATGGGATTTTCCCATGTATTTTGCCAGGAAATGTACATCAGTCCGGCTGAAAAGGCGTCCCCCTCCTAACTATATCGATGGAGTCCGAATCCAATGGCAATGTCGGTTTTGCTCTGCGAATTCATGGAGGGCTAACCCTAAGCCTAAGTAGAATTTTCCCCAATGGGATTTTCCCATGTATTTTGCCAGGAAATGTACATAAGGCCGGCTCAAAAGACGTCCCCCCTCCTAACCATATCGATGGACTCCGAATCCAATGGCAATGTCAGTTTTGCTCTGCGAATTCATGGAGAGCTAACCCTAACCCTAATTGGAATTGTCCCCAATGGGATTTTCCCATGTATTTTGCCAGGAAATGTACATCAGGCCGGCTGAAAAGGCGTCCCCCCTCCTAACCATATCGATGGACTCCGAATCCAATGGCAATGTCAGTTTTGCTCTGCGAATTCATGGAGGGCTAACCCTAACCCTAAGTGGAATTTTCCCCAATGGTATTTTCCCATGTATTTTGCCAGGAAATGTAGATAAGGCCGGCTCAAAAGGCGTCCCCCCTCCAAACCGCAATGTGAGATTTGCTCTGCGAATTCATGGAGGGCTAACCCTAAGCCTAAGTAGAATTTTCCCCAATGGGATTTTCCCATGTATTTTGCCAGGAAATGTACATAAGGCCGGCTCAAAAGACGTCCCCCCTCCTAACCATATCGATGGACTCCGAATCCAATGGCAATGTCAGTTTTGCTCTGCGAATTCATGGAGAGCTAACCCTAACCCTAATTGGAATTGTCCCCAATGGGATTTTCCCATGTATTTTGCCAGGAAATGTACATCAGGCCGGCTGAAAAGGCGTCCCCCCTCCTAACCATATCGATGGACTCCGAATCCAATGGCAATGTCAGTTTTGCTCTGCGAATTCATGGAGGGCTAACCCTAACCCTAAGTGGAATTTTCCCCAATGGTATTTTCCCATGTATTTTGCCAGGAAATGTAGATAAGGCCGGCTCAAAAGGCGTCCCCCCTCCAAACCGCAATGTGAGATTTGCTCTGCGAATTCATGGAGGGCTAACCCTAACCCTAAGTGGGATTTTCCCCAATGGGATTTTCCCATGTATTTTGCCAGGAAATGTACATAAGACCGGCTCAAAAGGTGTGCCCCCTCATAACCATACCGGTGGCCTCTGAATCCAATGGCAGTGTCTGTTTTGCTCTGCGAATTCATGGAGAGCTAACCCTAACCCTAAGTGGAATTTTCCCCAATGGGATTTTCCCATGTATTTTGCCAGAAAATGTACATCAGGCCGGCTCAAATGGCGTCCCCACTCCTAACCATACCGGTGGCCTCCGAATCCAATGGCAGTGTCAGTTTTGCTCTGCGAATTCATGGAGGGCTAACCCTAACGCTAACTGGAAATTTCCCCAATGGGATTTTCCCATGTATTTTGAAAGGAAATGTACATAAGGCCGGCTCAAAAGCCATCCCCCCTCCTAACCATATCGATGGACTCCGAATCCAATGGCAATGTCGGTTTTGCTCTGCGAATTCATGGAGGGCTAACCCTAACCCTAAGTGGAATTTTCCCCAATGGGATTTTCCCATGTATTTTTCCAGGAAATGTACATCAGGCCGGCACAAAAGGCGTCCATCCTCCTAACCATACCGGTGGCCTCCGAATCCAATGGCAGTGTCAGTTTTGCTCTGCGAATTCATGGAGGGATAACCCTAACGCTAAGTGGAAATTTCCCCAATGGGATTTTCCCATGTATTTTTCCAGGAAATGTACATCAGGCTGGCTGAAAAGGCGTGCCCCCTCCAAACCATAGCGGTGGCCTCCGAATCCAATGGCAATGTCGGAATTCATGGAGAGCTAACCCTAACCCTAAGTGGAATTTTCCCCAATGGGATTTTCCCATGTATTTTGCCAGGAAATGTACATCAGGCCGGCTCAAAACGCGTCCCCCCTCCTAACCATTTCGATGGACTCCAAATCCAATGGCAATGTCAGTTTTGCTCTGCGAATTCATGGAGGGATAACCCTAACGCTAAGTGGAAATTTCCCCAATGGGATTTTCCCATGTATTTTTCCAGGAAATGTACATCAGGCTGGCTGAAAAGGCGTGCCCCCTCCAAACCATAGCGGTGGCCTCCGAATCCAATGGCAATGTCGGAATTCATGGAGAGCTAACCCTAACCCTAAGTGGAATTTTCCCGAATGGGATTTTCCCATGTATTTTGCCAGGAAATGTACATAAGGCCGGCTCAAAAGGGCGTCCCCCCTCCAAACCGTATGGGTGGACTCCGAATCCAATGGCAGTGTCTGTTTTGCTGTGCGAATTCATGGAGGGCTAACCCTAACCCTAAGTGGAATTTTCCCCAATGGGATCTTCCCATGTATTTTGCCAGGAAATGTACATCAGGCCGGCTCAAGAGGCGTCCATCCTCCTAACCATACCGGTGGCCTCCGAATCCAATGGCAATGTCTGTTTTGCTCTGCGAATTCATGGAGAGCTAACCCTAAGTGGGATTTTCCCCAATGGGATTTTCCCATGTATTTTGCCAGGAAATGTACATAAGGCCGGCTCAAAAGGTGTGCCCCCTCATAACCATACCGGTGGCCTCTGAATCCAATGGCAGTGTCTGTTTTGCTCTGCGAATTCATGGAGAGCTAACCCTAACCCTAAGTGGAATTTTCCCCAATGGGATTTTCCCATGTATTTTGCCAGAAAATGTACATAAGTCCGGCTGAAAAGGCGTCCCCCTCCTAACCATATCGATGGACTCCGAATCCAATGGCAATGTCAGTTTTGCTCTGCGAATTCATGGAGGGCTAACCCTAACCCTAAGTGGAATTTTCCCCAATGGGATTTTCCCATGTATTTTGCCAGAAAATGTACATAAGTCCGGCTGAAA